>NW_027517152.1:0-47724 GCF_048772815.1 Callospermophilus lateralis
TCATATTTAAGGGGTTGCCAAACTTCCAAAACACTAGAGTCTCCTGAAATCTCAACATATATTTTTTCATCCAATCTTCATGATACTTTCAAGTAATGATCAGTACACCAATCCCACTTGGATGCTCAAGTTTCGTTCTTTTACTTTGAAGCATTCGTTTGCAGTAACAGTTTGAATTTTTAGGTTTCACTCTGTTTTCTCCTATATTGACAGATGCAGTTAGAACTCTAAATCAAACACGGTTTGTGCTAGCTTCTTGAAACTTGACACAATACAGTAGTTCGACGTTCTATCTTTAAGGTTTGTTTCCTCTTGATGTAGCCTTAAGCAGATACTGGTGAATGACACATTCAATGAAAGGCGTTGTTAGGCTGCCAGAACACTAGACTCTCCTGAAAACTCAACATAAATTTTTGCTTCCGACCTTCATGATACTTTCAAGTAATGAGCAGTACACCAATCAAACTTGGATGCCCAAGTTTCTTTATCTTAGGTTGAAGCATTCGTTTGCAGTAACAGTTTGAATTTTTAGGTTTCACTCTGTTTTCTCCTATATTGACAGATGCAGTTAGAACTCTAAGTCAAACACGGTTTGTGCTAGCTTCTTGAAACTTGACACAATACAGTAGTTCTACGTTCTATCTCTAAGGTTTGTTTCCTCTTGATGTAGCCTTAAGCAGATCCTGGTGAATGACACATTCAATGAAAGGCGTTGTTAGGCGGCCAAAACACTAGAGTCTCCTGAAATATCAACATAAATTTTGCTTCCGACCTTCATGATACTTTCAAGTAATGAGCAGTACACCAATCAAACTTGGATGCCCACCTTTCGTTCTCCTAGGTTGAAGCATTCGTTTGCAGTAACAGTTTGAATTTTTAGGTTTCATTCTGTTTCTACTATATTGACAGATGCGTTCGAACTCTAAATCAAACACGGTTTAGGCTAGCTTCTTGAAACTTGACACAATACATTAGTTCTACGTTCTGTCTCTAAGGTTTGTTTCCTCTTGATGTAGCCTAAAGCAGAAACTGGCGAATAAAACTCATATTGAAGGGGTTGCCGAACTTCCAAAACACTAGAGCCTCCTGAAATCTCAACATATTTTTTTCATCCAATCTTCATGATACTTTCAAGTAATGATCAGTACACCAATCCCACTTGGATGCTCAAGTTTCATTATTTACGTTGAAGCATTCGTTTGCAGTAACAGTTTGAATTTTTAGGTTTCACTCTGTTTTCTCCTATATTGACAGATGCAGTTAGAACTCTAAGTCAAACACGGTTTGTGCTAGCTTCTTGAAACTTGACACAATACAGTAGTTCTAGGTTCTACCTCTAAGGTTTGCTTCCTCTTGATGTAGACTTAAGCAGATACTGGTGAATGACACATTCAATGAAAGGCGTTGTTAGGCTGCGAAAACACTAGACTCTCCTGAAATCTCAACATAAATTTTTGCTTCCGACCTTCCTGATACTTTCAAGTAATGAGCAGTACACCAGTCAAACTTGGATGCCCAAATTTCGTTCTCCTAGGTTGAAGCATTCGTTTGCAGTAACAGTTTGAATTTTTAGGTTTCACTCTGTTTTCTCCTGTATTGACAGATGCAGTTAGAACTCTACATCAAACACGGTTTGTGCTAGCTTCTTGAAACTTGACACAATACATTAGTTCTACGTTCTATCTCTAAGGTTTGTTTCCTCTTGATGTAGCCTAAAGCAGGGACTGGCGACAAACACTCTTATTTAAGGGGTTGCCAAACTTCCAAAACACTAGAGTCTCCTGAAATCTCAACATATATTTTTTCATCCAATCTTCATGATACTTTCAAGTAATGAGCAGTACACCAATCCCACTTGGATGCTCAAGTTTCCTTCTTTTACGTTGAAGCATTCGTTTGCAGTAACAGTTTGAATTTTTAGGTTTCACTCTGTTTTCTCCTATATTGACAGATGCAGTTAGAACTCTAAATCAAACACGGTTTGTGCTAGCTTCTTGAAACTTGACACAATACAGTAGTTCTACGTTCTATCTCTAAGGTTTGTTTCCTCTTGAAGTAGCCTTAAGCAGATACTGGTGAATGACACATTCAATGGAAGGCGTTGTTAGGCGTCCAAAACACTAGAGTCTCCTGAAATCTCAACATAAATTTTTGCTTCCGACCTTCATGATACTTTCAAGTAATGAGCAGTAAACCAAGCAAACTTGGATGCCCTCCTTTCGTTCTCCTAGGTTGAAGCACTCGTTTGCAGTAACAGTTTGAATTTTTAGGTTTCAATCCGTTTTCTACTATATTGACAGATGCGTTCGAACTCTAAATCAAACACGGTTTAGGCTAGCTTCTTGAAACTTGACACAATACATTAGTTCTACGTTCTGTCTCTAAGGTTTGTTTCCTCTTGATGTAGCCTAAAGCAGGACTGGCGAATAACACTCATATTGAAGGGGTTGCCAAACTTCCAAAACACTAGAGTCTCCTGAAATCTCAACATATATTTTTTCATCCAATCTTCATGATACTTTCAAGTAATGATCAGTACACCAATCCCACTTGGATGCTCAAGTTTCATTCTTTTACGTTGAAGCATTCGTTTGCAGTAACAGTTTGAATTTTAGGTTTCACTCTGTTTTCTCCTATATTGACAGATGCAGTTAGAACTCTAAGTCAAACACGGTTTGTGCTAGCTTCTTGAAACGTGACACAATACAGTAGTTCTAGGTTCTACCTCTAAGGTTTGCTTCCTCTTGATGTAGACTTAAGCAGATACTGGTGAATGACACATTCAATGAAAGGCGTTGTTAGGCTGCGAAAACACTAGACTCTCCTGAAATCTCAACATAAATTTTTGCTTCCGACCTTCCTGATATTTTCAAGTAATGAGCAGTACACCAGTCAAACTTGGATGCCCAAATTTCGTTTTCCTAGGTTGAAGCATTCGTTTGCAGTAACAGTTTGAATTTTTAGGTTTCACTCTGTTTTCTCCTATATTGACAGATGCAGTTAGAACTCTAAGTCAAACACGGTTTGTGCTAGCTTCTTGAAACTTGACACAATACAGTAGTTCTAGGTTCTACCTCTAAGGTTTGCTTCCTCTTGATGTAGACTTAAGCAGATACTGGTGAATGACACATTCAATGAAAGGCGTTGTTAGGCTGCGAAAACACTAGACTCTCCTGAAATCTCAACATAAATTTTTGCTTCCGAACTTCCTGATACTTTCAAGTAATGAGCAGTACACCAGTCAAACTTGGATGCCCAAATTTCGTTCTCCTAGGTTGAAGCATTCGTTTGCAGTAACAGTTTGAATTTTTAGGTTTCACACTGTTTTCTCCTATATTGACAGATGCAGTTCGAACTATATCAACACGGTTTGTGCTAGCTTCTTGAAACTTGACACAATACATTAGTTCTACGTTCTATCTCTAAGGTTTGTTTCCTCTTGATGTAGCATAAAGCAGGGACTGGCGAATAACACTCATATTGAAGGGGTTGCCAAACTTCCAAAACACTAGAGTCTCCTGAAATCTCAACATATATTTTTTCATCCAATCTTCATGATACTTTCAAGTAATGATCTGTACACCAATCCCACTTGGATGCTCAAGTTTCATTCTTTTACGTTGAATCATTCGTTTGCAGTAACAGTTTGAATTTTTAGGTTTCACTCTGTTTTCTCCTATATTGACAGATGCAGATAGAAGTCTAAATCAAACACGGTTTGTGCTAACTTCTTGAAACTTGACACAATACAGTAGTTCTACGTTCTATCTCTAAGGTTTGTTTCCTCTTGATGTAGCCTTAGGCAGATACTGGTGAATGACACATTCAATGGAAGGCGTTGTTAGGCGTCCTCTCCTGAAATCTCAACATAAATTTTTGCTTCCGACCTTCATGATACTTTCAAGTAATGAACAGTACACCAATCAAACTTGGATGCCCAAATTTCGTTCTTCTAGGTTGAAGCATTCGTTTGCAGTAACAGTTTGAATTTTTAGGTTTCACTCTGTTTTCTCCTGTATTGACAGATGCAGTTAGAACTCTACATCAAACACGGTTTGTGCTAGCTTCTTGAAACTTGACACAATACATTAGTTCTACGTTCTATCTCTAAGGTTTGTTTCCTCTTGATGTAGCCTAAAGCAGGGACTGGCGACAAACACTCATATTTAAGGGGTTGCCAAACTTCCAAAACACTAGAGTCTCCTGAAATCTCAACATATATTTTTTCATCCAATCTTCATGATACTTTCAAGTAATGATCAGTACACCAATCCCACTTGGATGCTCAAGTTTCGTTCTTTTACTTTGAAGCATTCGTTTGCAGTAACAGTTTGAATTTTTAGGTTTCACTCTGTTTTCTCCTATATTGACAGATGCAGTTAGAACTCTAAATCAACACGGTTTGTGCTAGCTTCTTGAAACTTGACACAATACAGTAGTTCGACGTTCTATCTCTAAGGTTTGTTTCCTCTTGATGTAGCCTTAAGCAGATACTGGTGAATGACACATTCAATGAAAGGCGTTGTTAGGCTGCCAGAACACTAGACTCTCCTGAAAACTCAACATAAATTTTTGCTTCCGACCTTCATGATACTTTCAAGTAATGAGCAGTACACCAATCAAACTTGGATGCCCAAGTTTCTTTATCTTAGGTTGAAGCATTAGTTTGCAGTAACATTTTGAATTTTAGGTTTCACTCTGTTTTCTCCTATATTGACAGATGCAGTTAGAACTCTAAGTCAAACACGGTTTGTGCTAGCTTCTTGAAACTTGACACAATACAGTAGTTCTACGTTCTATCTCTAAGGTTTGTATCCTCTTGATGTAGCCTTAAGCAGATCCTGGTGAATGACACATTCAATGAAAGGCGTTGTTAGGCGGCCAAAACACTAGAGTCTCCTGAAATATCAACATAAATTTTGCTTCCGACCTTCATGATACTTTCAAGTAATGAGCAGTACACCAATCAAACTTGGATGCCCACCTTTCGTTCTCCTAGGTTGAAGCATTCGTTTGCAGTAACAGTTTGAATTTTTAGGTTTCATTCTGTTTCTACTATATTGACAGATGCGTACGAACTCTAAATCAAACACGGTTTAGGCTAGCTTCTTGAAACTTGACACAATACATTAGTTCTACGTTCTGTCTCTAAGGTTTGTTTCCTCTTGATGTAGCCTAAAGCAGAAACTGGCGAATAAAACTCATATTGAAGGGGTTGCCAAACTTCCAAAACACTAGAGTCTCCTGAAATCTCAACATATATTTTTTCATCCAATCTTCATGATACTTTCAAGTAATGATCAGTACACCAATCCCACTTGGATGCTCAAGTTTCATTATTTACGTTGAAGCATTCGTTTGCAGTAACAGTTTGAATTTTTTAGGTTTCACTCTGTTTTCTCCTATATTGACAGATGCAGTTAGAACTCTAAGTCAAACACGGTTTGTGCTAGCTTCTTGAAACTTGACACAATACAGTAGTTCTAGGTTCTACCTCTAAGGTTTGCTTCCTCTTGATGTAGACTTAAGCAGATACTGGTGAATGACACATTCAATGAAAGGCGTTGTTAGGCTGCGAAAACACTAGACTCTCCTGAAATCTCAACATAAATTTTTGCTTCCGACCTTCCTGATACTTTCAAGTAATGAGCAGTACACCAGTCAAACTTGGATGCCCAAATTTCGTTCTCCTAGGTTGAAGCATTCGTTTGCAGTAACAGTTTGAATTTTAGGTTTCACTCTGTTTTCTCCTGTATTGACAGATGCAGTTAGAACTCTACATCAAACACGGTTTGTGCTAGCTTCTTGAAACTTGACACAATACATTAGTTCTACGTTCTATCTCTAAGGTTTGTTTCCTCTTGATGTAGCCTAAAGCAGGGACTGGCGACAAACACTCATATTTAAGGGGTTGCCAAACTTCCAAAACACTAGAGTCTCCTGAAATCTCAACATATATTTTTTCATCCAATCTTCATGATACTTTCAAGTAATGAGCAGTACACCAATCCCACTTGGATGCTCAAGTTTCCTTCTTTACGTTGAAGCATTCGTTTGCAGTAACAGTTTGAATTTTTAGGTTTCACTCTGTTTTCTCCTATATTGACAGATGCAGTTAGAACTCTAAATCAAACACGGTTTGTGCTAGCTTCTTGAAACTTGACACAATACAGTAGTTCTACGTTCTATCTCTAAGGTTTGTTTCCTCTTGATGTAGCCTTAAGCAGATACTGGTGAATGACACATTCAATGGAAGGCGTTGTTAGGCGTCCAAAACACTAGAGTCTCCTGAAATCTCAACATAAATTTTTGCTTTCGACCTTCATGATACTTTCAAGTAATGAGCAGTACACCAAGCAAACTTGGATGCCCTCCTTTCGTTCTCCTAGGTTGAAGCACTCGTTTGCAGTAACAGTTTGAATTTTTAGGTTTCAATCCGTTTTCTACTATATTGACAGATGCGTTCGAACTCTAAATCAAACACGGTTTAGGCTAGCTTCTTGAAACTTGACACAATACATTAGTTCTACTTTCTGTCTCTAAGGTTTGTTTCCTCTTGATGTAGCCTAAAGCAGGGACTGGCGAATAACACTCATATTGAAGGGGTTGCCAAACTTCCAAAACACTAGAGTCTCCTGAAATCTCAACATATATTTTTTCATTCAATCTTCATGATACTTTCAAGTAATGAGCAGTACACCAATCCCACTTGGATGCTCAAGTTTCCTTCTTTTACGTTGAAGCATTCGTTTGCAGTAACAGTTTGAATTTTTAGGTTTCACTCTGTTTTCTCCTATATTGACAGATGCAGTTAGAACTCTAAGTCAAACACGGTTTGTGCTAGCTTCTTGAAACTTGACACAATACAGTAGTTCTAGGTTCTACCTCTAAGGTTTGCTTCCTCTTGATGTAGACTTAAGCAGATCCTGGTGAATGACACATTCAATGAAAGGCGTTGTTAGGCGGCCAAAACACTAGAGTCTCCTGAAATATCAACATAAATTTTGCTTCCGACCTTCATGATACTTTCAAGTAATGAGCAGTACACCAATCAAACTTGGATGCCCACCTTTCGTTCTCCTAGGTTGAAGCATTCGTTTGCAGTAACAGTTTGAATTTTTAGGTTTCACTCTGTTTCTACTATATTGACAGATGCGTTCGAACTCTAAATCAAACACGGTTTAGGCTAGCTTCTTGAAACTTGACACAATACATTAGTTCTACGTTCTGTCTCTAAGGTTTGTTTCCTCTTGATGTAGCCTAAAGCAGGGACTGGCGAATAACACTCATATTGAAGGGGTTGCCAAACTTCCAAAACACTAGAGTCTCCTGAAATCTCAACATATATTTTTTCATCCAATCTTCATGATACTTTCAAGTAATGATCAGTACACCAATCCCACTTGGATGCTCAAGTTTCATTCTTTTACGTTGAAGCATTCGTTTGCAGTAACAGTTTGAATTTTTAGGTTTCACTCTGTTTTCTCCTATATTGACAGATGCAGTTAGAACTCTAAGTCAAACACGGTTTGTGCTAGCTTCTTGAAACTTGACACAATACAGTAGTTCTAGGTTCTACCTCTAAGGTTTGCTTCCTCTTGATGTAGACTTAAGCAGATACTGGTGAATGACACATTCAATGAAAGGCGTTGTTAGGCTGCGAAAACACTAGACTCTCCTGAAATCTCAACATAAATTTTTGCTTCCGACCTTCCTGATACTTTCAAGTAATGAGCAGTACACCAGTCAAACTTGGATGCCCAAATTTCGTTTTCCTAGGTTGAAGCATTCGTTTGCAGTAACAGTTTGAATTTTTAGGTTTCACTCTGTTTTCTCCTATATTGACAGATGCAGATAGAAGTCTAAATCAAACACGGTTTGTGCTAACTTCTTGAAACTTGACACAATACAGTAGTTCTACGTTCTATCTCTAAGGTTTGTTTCCTCTTGATGTAGCCTTAAGCAGATACTGGTGAATGACACATTCAATGGAAGGCGTTGTTAGGCGTCCTCTCCTGAAATCTCAACATAAATTTTTGCTTCCGACCTTTATGATACTTTCAAGTAATGAACAGTACACCAATCAAACTTGGATGCCCAAATTTCGTTCTCCTAGGTTGAAGCATTCGTTTGCAGTAACAGCTTGAATTTTTAGGTTTCACTCTGTTTTCTCCTGTATTGACAGATGCAGTTAGAACTCTACATCAAACACGGTTTGTGCTACCTTCTTGAAACTTGACACAATACATTAGTTCTACGTTCTATCTCTAAGGTTTGTTTCCTCTTGATGTAGCCTAAAGCAGGGACTGGCGACAAACACTCATATTTAAGGGTTGCCAAACTTCCAAAACACTAGAGTCTCCTGAAATCTCAACATATATTTTTTCATCCAATCTTCATGATACTTTCAAGTAATGAGCAGTACACCAATCCCACTTGGATGCTCAAGTTTCCTTCTTTTACGTTGAAGCATTCGTTTGCAGTAACAGTTTGAATTTTTAGGTTTCACTCTGTTTTCTCCCTATATTGACAGATGCAGTTAGAACTCTAAGTCAAACACGGTTTGTGCTAGCTTCTTGAAACTTGACACAATACAGTAGTTCTAGGTTCTACCTCTAAGGTTTGCTTCCTCTTGATGTAGACTTAAGCAGATACTGGTGAATGACACATTCAATGAAAGGCGTTGTTAGGCTGCGAAAACACTAGACTCTCCTGAAATCTCAACATAAATTTTTGCTTCCGACCTTCCTGATACTTTCAAGTAGTGAGCAGTACACCAGTCAAACTTGGATGCCCAAATTTCGTTCTCCTAGGTTGAAGCATTCGTTTGGAGTAACAGTTTGAATTTTTAGGTTTCACACTGTTTTCTCCTATATTGACAGATGCAGTTCGAACTATATCAAACACGGTTTGTGCTAGCTTCTTGAAACTTGACACAATACATTAGTTCTACGTTCTATCTCTAAGGTTTGTTTCCTCTTGATGTAGCATAAAGAAGGGACTGGCGAATAACACTCATATTGAAGGGGTTGCCAAACTTCCAAAACACTAGAGTCTCCTGAAATCTCAACATATATTTTTTCATCCAATCTTCATGATACTTTCAAGTAATGATCTGTACACCAATCCCACTTGGATGCTCAAGTTTCATTCTTTTACGTTGAATCATTCGTTTGCAGTAACAGTTTGAATTTTTAGGTTTCACTCTGTTTTCTCCTATATTGACAGATGCAGATAGAAGTCTAAATCAAACACGGTTTGTGCTAACTTCTTGAAACTTGACACAATACAGTAGTTCTACGTTCTATCTCTAAGGTTTGTTTCCTCTTGATGTAGCCTTAGGCAGATACTGGTGAATGACACATTCAATGGAAGGCGTTGTTAGGCGTCCTCTCCTGAAATCTCAACATAAATTTTTGCTTCCGACCTTCATGATACTTTCAAGTAATGAACAGTACACCAATCAAACTTGGATGCCCAAATTTCGTTCTTCTAGGTTGAAGCATTCGTTTGCAGTAACAGTTTGAATTTTTAGGTTTCACTCTGTTTTCTCCTGTATTGACAGATGCAGTTAGAACTCTACATCAAACACGGTTTGTGCTAGCTTCTTGAAACTTGACACAATACATTAGTTCTACGTTCTATCTCTAAGGTTTGTTTCCTCTTGATGTAGCCTAAAGCAGGGACTGGCGACAAACACTCATATTTAAGGGGTTGCCAAACTTCCAAAACACTAGAGTCTCCTGAAATCTCAACATATATTTTTTCATCCAATCTTCATGATACTTTCAAGTAATGATCAGTACACCAATCCCACTTGGATGCTCAAGTTTCGTTCTTTTACTTTGAAGCATTCGTTTGCAGTAACAGTTTGAATTTTTAGGTTTCACTCTGTTTTCTCCTATATTGACAGATGCAGTTAGAACTCTAAATCAAACACGGTTTGTGCTAGCTTCTTGAAACTTGACACAATACAGTAGTTCGACGTTCTATCTCTAAGGTTTGTTTCCTCTTGATGTAGCCTTAAGCAGATACTGGTGAATGACACATTCAATGAAAGGCGTTGTTAGGCTGCCAGAACACTAGACTCTCCTGAAAACTCAACATAAATTTTTGCTTCCGACCTTCATGATACTTTCAAGTAATGAGCAGTACACCAATCAAACTTGGATGCCCAAGTTTCTTTATCTTAGGTTGAAGCATTCGTTTGCAGTAACAGTTTGAATTTTTAGGTTTCACTCTGTTTTCTCCTATATTGACAGATGCAGTTAGAACTCTAAGTCAAACACGGTTTGTGCTAGCTTCTTGAAACTTGACACAATACAGTAGTTCTACGTTCTATCTCTAAGGTTTGTTTCCTCTTGATGTAGCCTTAAGCAGATCCTGGTGAATGACACATTCAATGAAAGGCGTTGTTAGGCGGCCAAAACACTAGAGTCTCCTGAAATATCAACATAAATTTTGCTTCCGACCTTCATGATACTTTCAAGTAATGAGCAGTACACCAATCAAACTTGGATGCCCACCTTTCGTTCTCCTAGGTTGAAGCATTCGTTTGCAGTAACAGTTTGAATTTTTAGGTTTCATTCTGTTTCTACTATATTGACAGATGCGTTCGAACTCTAAATCAAACACGGTTTAGGCTAGCTTCTTGAAACTTGACACAATACATTAGTTCTACGTTCTGTCTCTAAGGTTTGTTTCCTCTTGATGTAGCCTAAAGCAGAAACTGGCGAATAAAACTCATATT
Source organism: Callospermophilus lateralis (assembly GCF_048772815.1). Taxonomy (NCBI): domain Eukaryota; kingdom Metazoa; phylum Chordata; class Mammalia; order Rodentia; family Sciuridae; genus Callospermophilus; species Callospermophilus lateralis. Next base: position 10,751 of record NW_027517152.1, read on the forward strand.
GAAGGGGTTGCCAAACTTCCAAAACACTAGAGTCTCCTGAAATCTCAACATATATTTTTTCATCCAATCTTCATGATACTTTCAAGTAATGATCAGTACACCAATCCCACTTGGATGCTCAAGTTTCATTATTTACGTTGAAGCATTCGTTTGCAGTAACAGTTTGAATTTTTAGGTTTCACTCTGTTTTCTCCTATATTGACAGATGCAGTTAGAACTCTAAGTCAAACACGGTTTGTGCTAGCTTCTTGAAACTTGACACAATACAGTAGTTCTAGGTTCTACCTCTAAGGTTTGCTTCCTCTTGATGTAGACTTAAGCAGATACTGGTGAATGACACATTCAATGAAAGGCGTTGTTAGGCTGCGAAAACACTAGACTCTCCTGAAATCTCAACATAAATTTTTGCTTCCGACCTTCCTGATACTTTCAAGTAATGAGCAGTACACCAGTCAAACTTGGATGCCCAAATTTCGTTCTCCTAGGTTGAAGCATTCGTTTGCAGTAACAGTTTGAATTTTTAGGTTTCACTCTGTTTTCTCCTGTATTGACAGATGCAGTTAGAACTCTACATCAAACACGGTTTGTGCTAGCTTCTTGAAACTTGACACAATACATTAGTTCTACGTTCTATCTCTAAGGTTTGTTTCCTCTTGATGTAGCCTAAAGCAGGGACTGGCGACAAACACTCATATTTAAGGGGTTGCCAAACTTCCAAAACACTAGAGTCTCCTGAAATCTCAACATATATTTTTTCATCCAATCTTCATGATACTTTCAAGTAATGAGCAGTACACCAATCCCACTTGGATGCTCAAGTTTCCTTCTTTTACGTTGAAGCATTCGTTTGCAGTAACAGTTTGAATTTTTAGGTTTCACTCTGTTTTCTCCTATATTGACAGATGCAGTTAGAACTCTAAATCAAACACGGTTTGTGCTAGCTTCTTGAAACTTGACACAATACAGTAGTTCTACGTTCTATCTCTAAGGTTTGTTTCCTCTTGATGTAGCCTTAAGCAGATACTGGTGAATGACACATTCAATGGAAGGCGTTGTTAGGCGTCCAAAACACTAGAGTCTCCTGAAATCTCAACATAAATTTTTGCTTCCGACCTTCATGATACTTTCAAGTAATGAGCAGTACACCAAGCAAACTTGGATGCCCTCCTTTCGTTCTCCTAGGTTGAAGCACTCGTTTGCAGTAACAGTTTGAATTTTTAGGTTTCAATCCGTTTTCTACTATATTGACAGATGCGTTCGAACTCTAAATCAAACACGGTTTAGGCTAGCTTCTTGAAACTTGACACAATACATTAGTTCTACTTTCTGTCTCTAAGGTTTGTTTCCTCTTGATGTAGCCTAAAGCAGGGACTGGCGAATAACACTCATATTGAAGGGGTTGCCAAACTTCCAAAACACTAGAGTCTCCTGAAATCTCAACATATATTTTTTCATTCAATCTTCATGATACTTTCAAGTAATGAGCAGTACACCAATCCCACTTGGATGCTCAAGTTTCCTTCTTTTACGTTGAAGCATTCATTTGCAGTAACATTTTGAATTTTTAGGTTTCACTCTGTTTTCTCCTATATTGACAGATGCAGTTAGAACTCTAAATAAAACACGGTTTGTGCTAGCTTCTTGAAACTTGACACAATACAGTAGTTCTACATTCTATCCCTACGGTTTGTTTCCTCTTGATGTAGCCTTAAGTAAATACTGGTGAATGACACATTCAATGGAAGGCGTTGTTAGGCGTCCAAAACACTAGAGTCTCCTGAAATCTCAACATATATTTTTCCTTCCGACCTTCATGATACTTTCAAGTAATTAGCAGTACACCAATCAAACTTGGATGCCCAAATTTCGTTCTCCTAGGTTGAAGCATTCGTTTGCAGTAACAGTTTGAATTTTTAGGTTTCACTCTGTTTTCTCCTATATTGACAGATGCAGTTAGAACTCTAAATCAAACACGGTTTGTGCTAGCTTCTTGAATCTTGACACAATACAGTAGTTCTAGGTTCTATCTCTAAGGTTTGCTTCCTCTTGATGTAGACTTAAGCAGATACTGGTGAATGACACATTCAATGAAAGGCGTTGTTAGGCTGCGAAAACACTAGACTCTCCTGAAATCTCAACATAAATTTTTGCTTCCGACCTTCATGATACTTTCAAGTAATGAGCAGTACACCAATCAAACTTGGATGCCCAAGTTTCGTTCTCCTAGGGTGAAGCATTCGTTTGCAGTAACAGTTTGAATTTTTATGTTTCACTCTGTTTTCTCCTATATTGACAGATGCAGTTCGAACTATATCAAACACGGTTTGTGCTAGCTTCTTGAAACTTGACACAATACATTAGTTCTACGTTCTATCTCTAAGGTTTGTTTCCTCTTGATGTAGCCTAAAGCAGGGACTTGCGAATAACACTCATATTGAAGGTGTTGCCAAACTTCCAAAACACTAGAGTCTCCTGAAATCTCAACATATATTTTTTCATCCAATCTTCATGATACTTTCAAGTAATGATCAGTACACCAATCCCACTTGGATGCTCAAGTTTCATTCTTTTACGTTGAAGCATTCGTTTGCAGTAACAGTTTGAATTTTTAGGTTTCACTCTGTTTTCTCCTATATTGACAGATGCAGTTCGAACTATATCAAACACGGTTTGTGCCAGCTTCTTGAAACTTGACACAATTCATTACTTCTACGTTCTATCTCTAAGGTTTGTTTCCTCTTGATGTAGCCTAAAGCAGCGACTGGCGAATAACACTTATAATGAAAGGAGTTGCCAAACTTCCAAAACACTAGAGTCTCCTGAAATCTCAACATATATTTCTTCATCCAATCTTCATGATACTTTCAAGTAATGATCAGTACACCAATCCCACTTGGATGCTCACGTTTCGTTCTTTTACGTTGAAGCATTCGTTTGCAGTAACAGTTTGAATTTTTAGGTTTCACTCTGTTTTCTCCTATATTGACAGATACAGTTAGAACTCTAAATCAAACACGGTTTGTGCTAGCTTCTTGAAACTTGACACAATACAGTAGTTCTACGTTCTATCTCTAAGGTTTGTTTCCTCTTGATGTAGCCTTAAGCAGATACTGGTGAATGACACATTAAATGTAAGGCATTGTTAGGCGTCCAAAACACTAGAGTCTCCTGAAATCTCAACATAAATTTTTGCTTCCGACCTTCATGATACTTTCAAGTAATGAGCAGTACACCAAGCAAACTTGGATGCCCACCTTTCGTTCTCCTAGGTTGAAGCACTCGTTTGCAGTAACAGTTTGAATTTTTAGGTTTCACTCTGTTTTCTACTATATTGACAGATGCTTTTGAACTCTAAATCAAACACGGTTTGTGCTAGCTTCTTGAATCTTGACACAATACAGTAGTTCTAGGTTCTATCTCTAAGGGTTGCTTCCTCTTGATGTAGACTTAAGCAGATACTGGTGAATGACACATTCAATGAAAGGCGTTGTTAGGCTGCGAAAACACTAGACTCTCCTGAAATCTCAACATAAATTTTTGCTTCCGACCTTCATGATACTTTCAAGTAATGAGCAGTACACCAATCAAACTTGGATGCCCAAGTTTCGTTCTCCTAGGTTGAAGCATTCGTTTGCAGTAACAGTTTGAATTTTTAGGTTTCACACTGTTTTCTCCTATATTGACAGATGCAGTTCGAACTATATCAAACACGGTTTGTGCTAGCTTCTTGAAACTTGACACAATACATTAGTTCTACGTTCTGTCTCTAAGGTTTGTTTCCTCTTGATGTAGCCTAAAGCAGGGACTGGCGAATAACACTGATATTGAAGGGGTTGCCAAACTTCCAAAACACTAGAGTCTCCTGAAATCTCAATATATATTTTTTCATCCAAACTTCATGATACTTTCAAGTAATGAGCAGTACAGCAATCCCACTTGGATGCTCAAGTTTCGTTCTTTTACGTTGAAGCATTCGTTTGCAGTAACAGTTTGAATTTTTAGGTTTCACTCTGTTTTCTCCTATATTGACAGATGCAGTTAGAACTCTAAGTCAAACACGGTTTGTGCTAGCTTCTTGAAACTTGACACAATACAGTAGTTCTAGGTTCTATCTCTAAGGTTTGCTTCCTCTTGATGTAGCCTTAAGCAGATCCTGGTGAATGACACATTCAATGAAAGGCGTTGTTAGGCGGCCAAAACACTAGAGTCTCCTGAAATATCAACATAAATTTTGCTTCCGACCTTCATGATACTTTCAAGTAATGAGCAGTACACCAATCAAACTTGGATGCCCACCTTTCCTTCTCCTAGGTTGAAGCATTCGTTTGCAGTAACAGTTTGAATTTTTAGGTTTCACTCTGTTTTCTACTATATTGACAGATGCGTTCGAACTGTAAATCAAACACGGTTTAGGCTAGCTTCTTGAAACTTGACACAATGCATTAGTTCTACGTTCTGTCTCTAAGGTTTGTTTCCTCTTGATGTAGCCTAAAGCAGGGACTGGCGAATAACACTCATATTGAAGGGGTTGCCAAACTTCCAAAACACTAGAGTCTCCTGAAATCTCAACATATATTTTTTCATCCAATCTTCATGATACTTTCAAGTAATGATCAGTACACCAATCCCACTTGGATGCTCAAGTTTCGTTCTTTTACGTAGAAGCATTCGTTGGCAGTAACAGTTTGAATTTTTAGGTTTCACTCTGTTTTCTCCTATATTGACAGATGCAGTTAGAACTCTAAGTCAAACACGGTTTGTGCTAGCTTCTTGAAACTTGACACAATACAGTAGTTCTAGGTTCTATCTCTAAGGTTTGCTTCCTCTTGATGTAGACTTAAGCAGATACTGGTGAATGACACATTCAATGGAAGGCGTTGTTAGGCGTCCAAAACACTAGAGTCTCCTGAAATCTCAACATAAATTTTTGCTTCAGACCTTCATGATAGTTTGAAGTAATGAGCAGTACACCAATCAAACTTGGATGCCCAAGTTTCGTTCTCCTAGGTTGAAGCATTCGTTTGCAGTAACAGTTTGAATTTTTAGGTTTCACTCTGTTTTCTCCTATATTCACAGATGCAGTTCGAACTATATCAAACACGGTTTGTGCTAGCTTCTTGAAACTTGACACAAATACATTTGTTCTACGTTCTATCTCTAAGGTTTGTTTATCTTGATGTAGCCTAAAGCAGGGACTGGCGAATAACACTTATAATGAAAGGAGTTGCCAAACTTCCAAAACACTAGAGTCTCCTGAAATCTCAACATATATTTTTTCATCCAATCTTCATGATACTTTCAAGTAATGATCAGTACACCAATCCCACTTGGATGCTCAAGTTTCGTTCTTTTACTTTGAAGCATTCGTTTGCAGTAACAGTTTGAATTTTTAGGTTTCACTCTGTTTTCTCCTATATTGACAGATGCAGTTAGAACTCTAAATAAAACACGGTTTGTGCTAGCTTCTTGAAACTTGACACAATACAGTAGTTCTACATTCTATCACTACGGTTTGTTTCCTCTTGATGTAGCCTTAAGTAAGTACTGGTGAATGACACATTCAATGGAAGGCGTTGTTAGGCGTCCAAAACACTAGTGTCTCCTGAAATCTCAACATAAATTTTTCCTTCCGACCTTCATGATACTTTCAAGTAATTAGCAGTACACCAATCAAACTTGGATGCCCAAATTTCGTTCTCCTAGGTTGAAGCATTCGTTTGCAGTAACAGTTTGAATTTTTAGGTTTCACTCTGTTTTCTACTATATTGACAGATGCGTTCGAACTCTAAATCAAACACGGTTTGTGCTAGCTTCTTGAAACTTGACACAATACATTAGTTCTACGTTCTATCTCTAAGGTTTGTTTCCTCTTGATGTAGCCTAAAGCAGGGACTGGCGAATAACACTGATATTGAAGGGGTTGCCAAACTTCCAAAACACTAGATTCTCCTGAAATCTCAACATATATTTTTTTATCCAATCTTCATGATACTTTCAAGTAATGATCAGTACACTAATCCCACTTGGATGCTCAAGTTTCGTTCTTTTACTTTGAAGCATTCGTTTGCAGTAACAGTTTGAATTTTTAGGTTTCACTCTGTTTTCTCCTATATTGACAGATGCAGTTAGAACTCTAAATCAAACACGGTTTGTGCTAGCTTCTTGAAACTTGACACAATACAGTAGTTCTACGTTCTATCTCTAAGGTTTGTTTCCTCTTGATGTAGCCTTAAGCAGATACTGGTGAATGACACATTCAATGAAAGGCGTTGTTAGGCTGCGAAAACACTAGACTCTCCTGAAATCTCAACATAAATTTTTGCTTCCGACCTTCATGATACTTTCAAGTAATGAGCAGTACACCAATCAAACTTGGATGCCCAAGTTTCATTCTCCAAGGTTGAAGCATTCGTTTGCAGTAACAGTTTGAATTTTTAGGTTTCACTCTGTTTTCTCCTATATTGACAGATGCAGTTCGAACTATATCAAACACGGTTTGTGCCAGCTTCTTGAAACTTGACACAATTCATTACTTCTACGTTCTATCTCTAAGGTTTGTTTCCTCTTGATGTAGCCTAAAGCAGCGACTGGCGAATAACACTTATAATGAAAGGAGTTGCCAAACTTCCAAAACACTAGAGTCTCCTGAAATCTCAACATATATTTCTTCATCATATCTTCATGATACTTTCAAGTAATGATCAGTACACCAATCCCACTTGGATGCTCACGTTTCGTTCTTTTACGTTGAAGCATTCGTTTGCAGTAACAGTTTGAATTTTTAGGTTTCACTCTGTTTTCTCCTATATTGACAGATACAGTTAGAACTCTAAATCAAACACGGTTTGTGCTAGCTTCTTGAAACTTGACACAATACAGTAGTTCTACGTTCTATCTCTAAGGTTTGTTTCCTCTTGATGTAGCCTTAAGCAGATACTGGTGAATGACACATTAAATGTAAGGCATTGTTAGGCGTCCAAAACACTAGAGTCTCCTGAAATCTCAACATAAATTTTTGCTTCCGACCTTCATGATACTTTCAAGTAATGAGCAGTACACCAAGCAAACTTGGATGCCCACCTTTCGTTCTCCTAGGTTGAAGCACTCGTTTGCAGTAACAGTTTGAATTTTTAGGTTTCACTCTGTTTTCTACTATATTGACAGATGCTTTTGAACTCTAAATCAAACACGGTTTGTGCTAGCTTCTTGAATCTTGACACAATACAGTAGTTCTAGGTTCTATTTCTAAGGGTTGCTTCCTCTTGATGTAGACTTAAGCAGATACTGGTGAATGACACATTCAATGAAAGGCGTTGTTAGGCTGTGAAAACACTAGAGTCTCCTGAAATCTCAACATAAATTTTTGCTTCCGACCTTCATGATACTTTCAAGTAATGAGCAGTACACCAATCAAACTTGGATGCCCAAGTTTCGTTCTCCTAGGTTGAAGCATTCGTTTGCAGTAACAGTTTGAATTTTTAGGTTTCACACTGTTTTCTCCTATATTGACAGATGCAGTTCGAACTATATCAAACACGGTTTGTGCTAGCTTCTTGGAACTTGACACAATACATTACTTCTACGTTCTATCTCTAAGGTTTGTTTCCTCTTGATGTAGCCTAAAGCAGCGACTGGCGAATAACACTTATAATGAAAGGAGTTGCCAAACTTCCAAAACACTAGAGTCTCCTGAAATCTCAACATATATTTCTTCATCCAATCTTCATGATACTTTCAAGTAATGATCAGTACACCAATCCCACTTGGATGCTTACGTTTCGTTCTTTTACGTTGAAGCATTCGTTTGCAGTAACAGTTTGAATTTTTAGGTTTCACTCTGTTTTCTCCTATATTGACAGATACAGTTAGAACTCTAAATCAAACACGGTTTGTGCTAGCTTCTTGAAACTTGACACAATACAGTAGTTCTACGTTCTATCTCTAAGGTTTGTTTCCTCTTGATGTAGCCTTAAGCAGATACTGGTGAATGACACATTAAATGTAAGGCATTGTTAGGCGTCCAAAACACTAGAGTCTCCTGAAATCTCAACATAAATTTTTGCTTCCGACCTTCATGATACTTTCAAGTAATGAGCAGTACACCAAGCAAACTTGGATACCCACCTTTCGTTCTCCTAGGTTGAAGCACTCGTTTGCAGTAACAGTTTGAATTTTTAGGTTTCACTCTGTTTTCTACTATATTGACAGATGCTTTTGAACTCTAAATCAAACACGGTTTGTGCTAGCTTCTTGAATCTTGACACAATACAGTAGTTCTAGGTTCTATCTCTAAGGGTTGCTTCCTCTTGATGTAGACTTAAGCAGATACTGGTGAATGACACATTCAATGAAAGGCGTTGTTAGGCTGCGAAAACACTAGACTCTCCTGAAATCTCAACATAAATTTTTGCTTCCGACCTTCATGATACTTTCAAGTAATGAGCAGTACACCAATCAAACTTGGATGCCCAAGTTTCGTTCTCCTAGGTTGAAGCATTCGTTTGCAGTAACAGTTTGAATTTTTAGGTTTCACACTGTTTTCTCCTATATTGACAGATGCAGTTCGAACTATATCAAACACGGTTTGTGCTAGCTTCTTGAAACTTGACACAATACATTAGTTCTACGTTCTGTCTCTAAGGTTTGTTTCCTCTTGATGTAGCCTAAAGCAGGGACTGGCGAATAACACTGATATTGAAGGGGTTGCCAAACTTCCAAAACACTAGAGTCTCCTGAAATCTCAACATATATTTTTTCATCCAAACTTCATGATACTTTCAAGTAATGAGCAGTACAGCAATCCCACTTGGATGCTCAAGTTTCGTTCTTTTACGTTGAAGCATTCGTTTGCAGTAACAGTTTGAATTTTTAGGTTTCACTCTGTTTTCTCCTATATTGACAGATGCAGTTAGAACTCTAAGTCAAACACGGTTTGTGCTAGCTTCTTGAAACTTGACACAATACATTTGTTCTAAGTTCTATCTCTAAGGTTTGTTTATCTTGATGTAGCCTAAAGCAGGGACTGGCGAATAACACTTATAATGAAAGGAGTTGCCAAACTTCCAAAACACTAGAGTCTCCTGAAATCTCAACATATATTTTTTCATCCAATCTTCATGATACTTTCAAGTAATGATCAGTACACCAATCCCACTTGGATGCTCAAGTTTCGTTCTTTTACTTTGAAGCATTCGTTTGCAGTAACAGTTTGAATTTTTAGGTTTCACTCTGTTTTCTCCTATATTGACAGATGCAGTTAGAACTCTAAATAAAACACGGTTTGTGGTAGCTTCTTGAAACTTGACACAATACAGTAGTTGTACATTCTATCTCTACGGTTTGTTTCCTCTTGATGTAGCCTTAAGTAAGTACTGGTGAATGACACATTCAATGGAAGGCGTTGTTAGGCGTCCAAAACACTAGTGTCTCCTGAAATCTCAACATAAATTTTTCCTTCCGACCTTCATGATACTTTCAAGTAATTAGCAGTACACCAATCAAACTTGGATGCCCAAATTTCGTTCTCCTAGGTTGAAGCATTCCTTTGCAGTAACAGTTTGAATTTTTAGGTTTCACTCTGTTTTCTACTATATTGACAGATGCGTTCGAACTCTAAATCAAACACGGTTTGTGCTAGCTTCTTGAAACTTGACACAATACAGTAGTTCTACGTTCTATCTCTAAGGTTTGTTTCCTCTTGATGTAGCCTAAAGCAGGGACTTGCGAATAACACTCATATTGAAGGGGTTGCCAAACTTCCAAAACACTAGATTCTCCTGAAATCTCAACATATATTTTTTTATCCAATCTTCATGATACTTTCAAGTAATGATCAGTACACCAATCCCACTTGGATGCTCAAGTTTCGTTCTTTTACGTTGAAGCATTCGTTTGCAGTAACAGTTTGAATTTTTAGGTTTCACTCTGTTTTCTCCTATATTGACAGATGCAGTTAGAACTCTAAATCAAACACGGTTTGTGCTAGCTTCTTGAAACTTGACACAATACAGTAGTTCTACGTTCTATCTCTAAGGTTTGTTTCCTCTTGATGTAGCCTTAAGCAGATACTGGTGAATGACACATTAAATGTAAGGCATTGTTAGGCGTCCAAAACACTAGAGTCTCCTGAAATCTCAACATAAATTTTTGCTTCCGACCTTCATGATACTTTCAAGTAATGAGCAGTACACCAAGCAAACTTGGATGCCCACCTTTCGTTCTCCTAGTTTGAAGCACTCGTTTGCAGTAACAGTTTGAATTTTTAGGTTTCACTCTGTTTTCTACTATATTGACAGATGCTTTTGAACTCTAAATCAAACACGGTTTGTGCTAGCTTCTTGAATCTTGACACAATACAGTAGTTCTAGGTTCTATCTATAAGGGTTGCTTCCTCTTGATGTAGACTTAAGCAGATACTGGTGAATGACACATTCAATGAAAGGCGTTGTTAGGCTGTGAAAACACTAGAGTCTCCTGAAATCTCAACATAAATTTTTTGCTTCCGACCTTCATGATACTTTCAAGTAATGAGCAGTACACCAATCAAACTTGGATGCCCAAGTTTCGTTCTCCTAGGTTGAAGCATTCGTTTGCAGTAACAGTTTGAATTTTTAGGTTTCACACTGTTTTCTCCTATATTGACAGATGCAGTTCGAACTATATCAAACACGGTTTGTGCTAGCTTCTTGGAACTTGACACAATACATTACTTCTACGTTCTATCTCTAAGGTTTGTTTCCTCTTGATGTAGCCTAAAGCAGCGACTGGCGAATAACACTTATAATGAAAGGAGTTGCCAAACTTCCAAAACACTAGAGTCTCCTGAAATCTCAACATATATTTCTTCATCCAATCTTCATGATACTTTCAAGTAATGATCAGTACACCAATCCCACTTGGATGCTCACGTTTCGTTCTTTTACGTTGAAGCATTCGTTTGCAGTAACAGTTTGAATTTTTAGGTTTCACTCTGTTTTCTCCTATATTGACAGATACAGTTAGAACTCTAAATCAAACACGGTTTGTGCTAGCTTCTTGAAACTTGACACAATACAGTAGTTCTACGTTCTATCTCTAAGGTTTGTTTCCTCTTGATGTAGCCTTAAGCAGATACTGGTGAATGACACATTAAATGTAAGGCATTGTTAGGCGTCCAAAACACTAGAGTCTCCTGAAATCTCAACATAAATTTTTGCTTCCGACCTTCATGATACTTTCAAGTAATGAGCAGTACACCAAGCAAACTTGGATGCCCACCTTTCGTTCTCCTAGGTTGAAGCACTCGTTTGCAGTAACAGTTTGAATTTTTAGGTTTCACTCTGTTTTCTACTATATTGACAGATGCTTTTGAACTCTAAATCAAACACGGTTTGTGCTAGCTTCTTGAATCTTGACACAATACAGTAGTTCTAGGTTCTATCTCTAAGGGTTGCTTCCTCTTGATGTAGACTTAAGCAGATACTGGTGAATGACACATTCAATGAAAGGCGTTGTTAGGCTGTGAAAACACTAGACTCTCCTGAAATCTCAACATAAATTTTTGCTTCCGACCTTCATGATACTTTCAAGTAATGAGCAGTACACCAATCAAACTTGGATGCCCAAGTTTCGTTCTCCAAGGTTGAAGCATTCGTTTGCAGTAACAGTTTGAATTTTTAGGTTTCACTCTGTTTTCTCCTATATTGACAGATGCAGTTCGAACTATATCAAACACGGTTTGTGCCAGCTTCTTGAAACTTGACACAATTCATTACTTCTACGTTCTATCTCTAAGGTTTGTTTCCTCTTGATGTAGCCTAAAGCAGCGACTGGCGAATAACACTTATAATGAAAGGAGTTGCCAAACTTCCGAAACACTAGAGTCTCCTGAAATCTCAACATATATTTCTTCATCCAATCTTCATGATACTTTCAAGTAATGATCAGTACACCAATCCCACTTGGATGCTCACGTTTCGTTCTTTTACGTTGAAGCATTCGTTTGCAGTAACAGTTTGAATTTTTAGGTTTCACTCTGTTTTCTCCTATATTGACAGATACAGTTAGAACTCTAAATCAAACACGGTTTGTGCTAGCTTCTTGAAACTTGACACAATACAGTAGTTCTACGTTCTATCTCTAAGGTTTGTTTCCTCTTGATGTAGCCTTAAGCAGATACTGGTGAATGACACATTAAATGTAAGGCATTGTTAGGCGTCCAAAACACTAGAGTCTCCTGAAATCTCAACATAAATTTTTGCTTCCGACCTTCATGATACTTTCAAGTAATGAGCAGTACACCAAGCAAACTTGGATGCCCACCTTTCGTTCTCCTAGGTTGAAGCACTCGTTTGCAGTAACAGTTTGAATTTTTAGGTTTCACTCTGTTTTCTACTATATTGACAGATGCTTTTGAACTCTAAATCAAACACGGTTTGTGCTAGCTTCTTGAATCTTGACACAATACAGTAGTTCTAGGTTCTATCTATAAGGGTTGCTTCCTCTTGATGTAGACTTAAGCAGATACTGGTGAATGACACATTCAATGAAAGGCGTTGTTAGGCTGTGAAAACACTAGAGTCTCCTGAAATCTCAACATAAATTTTTGCTTCCGACCTTCATGATACTTTCAAGTAATGAGCAGTACACCAATCAAACTTGGATGCCCAAGTTTCGTTCTCCTAGGTTGAAGCATTCGTTTGCAGTAACAGTTTGAATTTTTAGGTTTCACTCTGTTTTCTCCTATATTGACAGATGCAGTTCGAACTATATCAAACACGGTTTGTGCTAGCTTCTTGGAACTTGACACAATACATTACTTCTACGTTCTATCTCTAAGGTTTGTTTCCTCTTGATGTAGCCTAAAGCAGCGACTGGCGAATAACACTTATAATGAAAGGAGTTGCCAAACTTCCAAAACACTAGAGTCTCCTGAAATCTCAACATATATTTCTTCATCCAATCTTCATGATACTTTCAAGTAATGATCAGTACACCAATCCCACTTGGATGCTCACGTTTCGTTCTTTTACGTTGAAGCATTCGTTTGCAGTAACAGTTTGAATTTTTAGGTTTCACTCTGTTTTCTCCTATATTGACAGATACAGTTAGAACTCTAAATCAAACACGGTTTGTGCTAGCTTCTTGAAACTTGACACAATACAGTAGTTCTACGTTCTATCTCTAAGGTTTGTTTCCTCTTGATGTAGCCTTAAGCAGATACTGGTGAATGACACATTAAATGTAAGGCATTGTTAGGCGTCCAAAACACTAGAGTCTCCTGAAATCTCAACATAAATTTTTGCTTCCGACCTTCATGATACTTTCAAGTAATGAGCAGTACACCAAGCAAACTTGGATGCCCACCTTTCGTTCTCCTAGGTTGAAGCACTCGTTTGCAGTAACAGTTTGAATTTTTAGGTTTCACTCTGTTTTCTACTATATTGACAGATGCTTTTGAACTCTAAATCAAACACGGTTTGTGCTAGCTTCTTGAATCTTGACACAATACAGTAGTTCTAGGTTCTATCTCTAAGGGTTGCTTCCTCTTGATGTAGACTTAAGCAGATACTGGTGAATGACACATTCAATGAAAGGCGTTGTTAGGCTGCGAAAACACTAGACTCTCCTGAAATCTCAACATAAATTTTTGCTTCCGACCTTCATGATACTTTCAAGTAATGAGCAGTACACCAATCAAACTTGGATGCCCAAGTTTCGTTCTCCTAGGTTGAAGCATTCGTTTGCAGTAACAGTTTGAATTTTTAGGTTTCACTCTGTTTTCTCCTATATTGACAGATGCAGTTCGAACTATATCAAACACGGTTTGTGCTAGCTTCTTGGAACTTGACACAATACATTACTTCTACGTTCTATCTCTAAGGTTTGTTTCCTCTTGATGTAGCCTAAAGCAGCGACTGGCGAATAACACTTATAATGAAAGGAGTTGCCAAACTTCCAAAACACTAGAGTCTCCTGAAATCTCAACATATATTTCTTCATCCAATCTTCATGATACTTTCAAGTAATGATCAGTACACCAATCCCACTTGGATGCTCACGTTTCGTTCTTTTACGTTGAAGCATTCGTTTGCAGTAACAGTTTGAATTTTTAGGTTTCACTCTGTTTTCTCCTATATTGACAGATACAGTTAGAACTCTAAATCAAACACGGTTTGTGCTAGCTTCTTGAAACTTGACACAATACAGTAGTTCTACGTTCTATCTCTAAGGTTTGTTTCCTCTTGATGTAGCCTTAAGCAGATACTGGTGAATGACACATTAAATGTAAGGCATTGTTAGGCGTCCAAAACACTAGAGTCTCCTGAAATCTCAACATAAATTTTTGCTTCCGACCTTCATGATACTTTCAAGTAATGAGCAGTACACCAAGCAAACTTGGATGCCCACCTTTCGTTCTCCTAGGTTGAAGCACTCGTTTGCAGTAACAGTTTGAATTTTTAGGTTTCACTCTGTTTTCTACTATATTGACAGATGCTTTTGAACTCTAAATCAAACACGGTTTGTGCTAGCTTCTTGAATCTTGACACAATACAGTAGTTCTAGGTTCTATCTCTAAGGGTTGCTTCCTCTTGATGTAGACTTAAGCAGATACTGGTGAATGACACATTCAATGAAAGGCGTTGTTAGGCTGCGAAAACACTAGACTCTCCTGAAATCTCAACATAAATTTTTGCTTCCGACCTTCATGATACTTTCAAGTAATGAGCAGTACACCAATCAAACTTGGATGCCCAAGTTTCGTTCTCCTAGGTTGAAGCATTCGTTTGCAGTAACAGTTTGAATTTTTAGGTTTCACACTGTTTTCTCCTATATTGACAGATGCAGTTCGAACTATATCAAACACGGTTTGTGCTAGCTTCTTGAAACTTGACACAATACATTAGTTCTACGTTCTGTCTCTAAGGTTTGTTTCCTCTTGATGTAGCCTAAAGCAGGGACTGGCGAATAACACTGATATTGAAGGGGTTGCCAAACTTCCAAAACACTAGAGTCTCCTGAAATCTCAACATATATTTTTTCATCCAAACTTCATGATACTTTCAAGTAATGAGCAGTAGAGCAATCCCACTTGGATGCTCAAGTTTCGTTCTTTTACGTTGAAGCATTCGTTTGCAGTAACAGTTTGAATTTTTAGGTTTCACTCTGTTTTTCTCCTATATTGACAGATGCAGTTAGAACTCTAAGTCAAACACGGTTTGTGCTAGCTTCTTGAAACTTGACACAATACATTTCTTCTACGTTCTATCTCTAAGGTTTGTTTATCTTGATGTAGCCTAAAGCAGGGACTGGCGAATAACACTTATAATGAAAGGAGTTGCCAAACTTCCAAAACACTAGAGTCTCCTGAAATCTCAACATATATTTTTTCATCCAATCTTCATGATACTTTCAAGTAATGATCAGTACACCAATCCCACTTGGATGCTCAAGTTTCGTTCTTTTACTTTGAAGCATTCGTTTGCAGTAACAGTTTGAATTTTTAGGTTTCACTCTGTTTTCTCCTATATTGACAGATGCAGTTAGAACTCTAAATAAAACACGGTTTGTGCTAGCTTCTTGAAACTTGACACAATACAGTAGTTGTACATTCTATCTCTACGGTTTGTTTCCTCTTGATGTAGCGTTAAGTAAGTACTGGTGAATGACACATTCAATGGAAGGCGTTGTTAGGCGTCCAAAACACTAGTGTCTCCTGAAATCTCAACATAAATTTTTCCTTCCGACCTTCATGATACTTTCAAGTAATTAGCAGTACACCAATCAAACTTGGATGCCCAAATTTCGTTCTCCTAGGTTGAAGCATTCCTTTGCAGTAACAGTTTGAATTTTTAGGTTTCACTCTGTTTTCTACTATATTGACAGATGCGTTCGAACTCTAAATCAAACACGGTTTGTGCTAGCTTCTTGAAACTTGACACAATACATTAGTTCTACGTTCTATCTCTAAGGTTTGTTTCCTCTTGATGTAGCCTAAAGCAGGGACTTGCGAATAACACTCATATTGAAGGGGTTGCCAAACTTCCAAAACACTAGATTCTCCTGAAATCTCAACATATATTTTTTTATCCAATCTTCATGATACTTTCAAGTAATGATCAGTACACCAATCCCACTTGGATGCTCAAGTTTCGTTCTTTTACGTTGAAGCATTCGTTTGCAGTAACAGTTTGAATTTTTAGGTTTCACTCTGTTTTCTCCTATATTGACAGATGCAGTTAGAACTCTAAATCAAACACGGTTTGTGCTAGCTTCTTGAAACTTGACACAATACAGTAGTTCTACGTTCTATCTCTAAGGTTTGTTTCCTCTTGATGTAGCCTTAAGCAGATACTGGTGAATGACACATTCAATGAAAGGCGTTGTTAGGCTGCGAAAACACTAGACTCTCCTGAAATCTCAACATAAATTTTTGCTTCCGACCTTCATGATACTTTCAAGTAATGAGCAGTACACCAATCAAACTTGGATGCCCAAGTTTCGTTCTCCAAGGTTGAAGCATTCGTTTGCAGTAACAGTTTGAATTTTTAGGTTTCACTCTGTTTTCTCCTATATTGACAGATGCAGTTCGAACTATATCAAACACGGTTTGTGCCAGCTTCTTGAAACTTGACACAATTCATTACTTCTACGTTCTATCTCTAAGGTTTGTTTCCTCTTGATGTAGCCTAAAGCAGCGACTGGCGAATAACACTTATAATGAAAGGAGTTGCCAAACTTCCGAAACACTAGAGTCTCCTGAAATCTCAACATATATTTCTTCATCCAATCTTCATGATACTTTCAAGTAATGATCAGTACACCAATCCCACTTGGATGCTCACGTTTCGTTCTTTTACGTTGAAGCATTCGTTTGCAGTAACAGTTTGAATTTTTAGGTTTTACTCTGTTTTCTCCTATATTGACAGATACAGTTAGAACTCTAAATCAAACACGGTTTGTGCTAGCTTCTTGAAACTTGACACAATACAGTAGTTCTACGTTCTATCTCTAAGGTTTGTTTCCTCTTGATGTAGCCTTAAGCAGATACTGGTGAATGACACATTAAATGTAAGGCATTGTTAGGCGTCCAAAACACTAGAGTCTCCTGAAATCTCAACATAAATTTTTGCTTCCGACCTTCATGATACTTTCAAGTAATGAGCAGTACACCAAGCAAACTTGGATGCCCACCTTTCGTTCTCCTAGGTTGAAGCACTCGTTTGCAGTAACAGTTTGAATTTTAGGTTTCACTCTGTTTTCTACTATATTGACAGATGCTTTTGAACTCTAAATCAAACACGGTTTGTGCTAGCTTCTTGAATCTTGACACAATACAGTAGTTCTAGGTTCTATCTCTAAGGGTTGCTTCCTCTTGATGTAGACTTAAGCAGATACTGGTGAATGACACATTCAATGAAAGGCGTTGTTAGGCTGCGAAAACACTAGACTCTCCTGAAATCTCAACATAAATTTTTGCTTCCGACCTTCATGATACTTTCAAGTAATGAGCAGTACACCAATCAAACTTGGATGCCCAAGTTTCGTTCTCCTAGGTTGAAGCATTCGTTTGCAGTAACAGTTTGAATTTTTAGGTTTCACACTGTTTTCTCCTATATTGACAGATGCAGTTCGAACTATATCAAACACGGTTTGTGCTAGCTTCTTGAAACTTGACACAATATATTAGTTCTACGTTCTGTCTCTAAGGTTTGTTTCCTCTTGATGTAGCCTAAAGCAGGGACTGGCGAATAACACTGATATTGAAGGGGTTGCCAAACTTCCAAAACACTAGAGTCTCCTGAAATCTCAACATATATTTTTTCATCCAAACTTCATGATACTTTCAAGTAATGAGCAGTACAGCAATCCCACTTGGATGCTCAAGTTTCGTTCTTTTACATTGAAGCATTCGTTTGCAGTAACAGTTTGAATTTTTAGGTTTCACTCTGTTTTCTCCTATATTGACAGATGCAGTTAGAACTCTAAGTCAAACACGGTTTGTGCTAGCTTCTTGAAACTTGACACAATACAGTAGTTCTAGGTTCTATCTCTAAGGTTTGCTTCCTCTTGATGTAGCCTTAAGCAGATCCTGGTGAATGACACATTCAATGAAAGGCGTTGTTAGGCGGCCAAAACACTAGAGTCTCCTGAAATATCAACATAAATTTTGCTTCCGACCTTCATTATACTTTCAAGTAATGAGCAGTACACCAATCAAACTTGGATGCCCACCTTTCCTTCTCCTAGGTTGAAGCATTCGTTTGCAGTAACAGTTTGAATTTTTAGGTTTCACTCTGTTTTCTACTATATTGACAGATGCGTTCGAACTCTAAATCAAACACGGTTTAGGCTAGCTTCTTGAAACTTGACACAATACATTAGTTCTACGTTCTGTCTCTAAGGTTTGTTTCCTCTTGATGTAGCCTAAAGCAGGGACTGGCGAATAACACTCATATTGAAGGGGTTGCCAAACTTCCAAAACACTAGAGTCTCCTGAAATCTCAACATATATTTTTTCATCCAATCTTCATGATACTTTCAAGTAATGATCAGTACACCAATCCCACTTGGATGCTCAAGTTTCGTTCTTTTACGTTGAAGCATTCGTTTGCAGTAACAGTTTGAATTTTTAGGTTTCACTCTGTTTTCTCCTATATTGACAGATGCAGTTCGAACTATATCAAACACGGTTTGTGCCAGCTTCTTGAAACTTGACACAATTCATTACTTCTACGTTCTATCTCTAAGGTTTGTTTCCTCTTGATGTAGCCTAAAGCAGCGACTGGCGAATAACACTTATAATGAAAGGAGTTGCCAAACTTCCGAAACACTAGAGTCTCCTGAAATCTCAACATATATTTCTTCATCCAATCTTCATGATACTTTCAAGTAATGATCAGTACACCAATCCCACTTGGATGCTCACGTTTCGTTCTTTTACGTTGAAGCATTCGTTTGCAGTAACAGTTTGAATTTTTAGGTTTCACTCTGTTTTCTCCTATATTGACAGATACAGTTAGAACTCTAAATCAAACACGGTTTGTGCTAGCTTCTTGAAACTTGACACAATACAGTAGTTCTACGTTCTATCTCTAAGGTTTGTTTCCTCTTGATGTAGCCTTAAGCAGATACTGGTGAATGACACATTAAATGTAAGGCATTGTTAGGCGTCCAAAACACTAGAGTCTCCTGAAATCTCAACATAAATTTTTGCTTCCGACCTTCATGATACTTTCAAGTAATGAGCAGTACACCAAGCAAACTTGGATGCCCACCTTTCGTTCTCCTAGGTTGAAGCACTCGTTTGCAGTAACAGTTTGAATTTTTAGGTTTCACTCTGTTTTCTACTATATTGACAGATGCTTTTGAACTCTAAATCAAACACGGTTTGTGCTAGCTTCTTGAATCTTGACACAATACAGTAGTTCTAGGTTCTATCTATAAGGGTTGCTTCCTCTTGATGTAGACTTAAGCAGATACTGGTGAATGACACATTCAATGAAAGGCGTTGTTAGGCTGTGAAAACACTAGAGTCTCCTGAAATCTCAACATAAATTTTTGCTTCCGACCTTCATGATACTTTCAAGTAATGAGCAGTACACCAATCAAACTTGGATGCCCAAGTTTCGTTCTCCTAGGTTGAAGCATTCGTTTGCAGTAACAGTTTGAATTTTTAGGTTTCACTCTGTTTTCTCCTATATTGACAGATGCAGTTCGAACTATATCAAACACGGTTTGTGCTAGCTTCTTGGAACTTGACACAATACATTACTTCTACGTTCTATCTCTAAGGTTTGTTTCCTCTTGATGTAGCCTAAAGCAGCGACTGGCGAATAACACTTATAATGAAAGGAGTTGCCAAACTTCCAAAACACTAGAGTCTCCTGAAATCTCAACATATATTTCTTCATCCAATCTTCATGATACTTTCAAGTAATGATCAGTACACCAATCCCACTTGGATGCTCACGTTTCGTTCTTTTACGTTGAAGCATTCGTTTGCAGTAACAGTTTGAATTTTTAGGTTTCACTCTGTTTTCTCCTATATTGACAGATACAGTTAGAACTCTAAATCAAACACGGTTTTTGCTAGCTTCTTGAAACTTGACACAATACAGTAGTTCTACGTTCTATCTCTAAGGTTTGTTTCCTCTTGATGTAGCCTTAAGCAGATACTGGTGAATGACACATTAAATGTAAGGCATTGTTAGGCGTCCAAAACACTAGAGTCTCCTGAAATCTCAACATAAATTTTTGCTTCCGACCTTCATGATACTTTCAAGTAATGAGCAGTACACCAAGCAAACTTGGATGCCCACCTTTCGTTCTCCTAGGTTGAAGCACTCGTTTGCAGTAACAGTTTGAATTTTTAGGTTTCACTCTGTTTTCTACTATATTGACAGATGCTTTTGAACTCTAAATCAAACACGGTTTGTGCTAGCTTCTTGAATCTTGACACAATACAGTAGTTCTAGGTTCTATCTCTAAGGGTTGCTTCCTCTTGATGTAGACTTAAGCAGATACTGGTGAATGACACATTCAATGAAAGGCGTTGTTAGGCTGCGAAAACACTAGACTCTCCTGAAATCTCAACATAAATTTTTGCTTCCGACCTTCATGATACTTTCAAGTAATGAGCAGTACACCAATCAAACTTGGATGCCCAAGTTTCGTTCTCCTAGGTTGAAGCATTCGTTTGCAGTAACAGTTTGAATTTTTAGGTTTCACACTGTTTTCTCCTATATTGACAGATGCAGTTCGAACTATAACAAACACGGTTTGTGCTAGCTTCTTGAAACTTGACACAATACATTAGTTCTACGTTCTGTCTCTAAGGTTTGTTTCCTCTTGATGTAGCCTAAAGCAGGGACTGGCGAATAACACTGATATTGAAGGGGTTGCCAAACTTCCAAAACACTAGAGTCTCCTGAAATCTCAACATATATTTTTTCATCCAAACTTCATGATACTTTCAAGTAATGAGCAGTAGAGCAATCCCACTTGGATGCTCAAGTTTCGTTCTTTTACGTTGAAGCATTCGTTTGCAGTAACAGTTTGAATTTTTAGGTTTCACTCTGTTTTCTCCTATATTGACAGATGCAGTTAGAACTCTAAGTAAAACACGGTTTGTGCTAGCTTCTTGAAACTTGACACAATACATTTCTTCTACGTTCTATCTCTAAGGTTTGTTTATCTTGATGTAGCCTAAAGCAGGGACTGGCGAATAACACTTATAATGAAAGGAGTTGCCAAACTTCCAAAACACTAGAGTCTCCTGAAATCTCAACATATATTTTTTCATCCAATCTTCATGATACTTTCAAGTAATGATCAGTACACCAATCCCACTTGGATGCTCAAGTTTCGTTCTTTTACTTTGAAGCATTCGTTTGCAGTAACAGTTTGAATTTTTAGGTTTCACTCTGTTTTCTCCTATATTGACAGATGCAGTTAGAACTCTAAATAAAACACGGTTTGTGCTAGCTTCTTGAAACTTGACACAATACAGTAGTTGTACATTCTATCTCTACGGTTTGTTTCCTCTTGATGTAGCCTTAAGTAAGTACTGGTGAATGACACATTCAATGGAAGGCGTTGTTAGGCGTCCAAAACACTAGTGTCTCCTGAAATCTCAACATAAATTTTTCCTTCCGACCTTCATGATACTTTCAAGTAATTAGCAGTACACCAATCAAACTTGGATGCCCAAATTTCGTTCTCCTAGGTTGAAGCATTCGTTTGCAGTAACAGTTTGAATTTTTAGGTTTCACTCTGTTTTCTACTATATTGACAGATGCGTTCGAACTCTAAATCAACCACGGTTTGTGCTAGCTTCTTGAAACTTGACACAATACATTAGTTCTACATTCTATCTCTAAGGTTTGTTTCCTCTTGATGTAGCCTAAAGCAGGGACTTGCGAATAACACTCATATTGAAGGGGTTGCCAAACTTCCAAAACACTAGATTCTCCTGAAATCTCAACATATATTTTTTTATCCAATCTTCATGATACTTTCAAGTAATGATCAGTACACCAATCCCACTTGGATGCTCAAGTTTCGTTCTTTTACGTTGAAGCATTCGTTTGCAGTAACAGTTTGAATTTTTAGGTTTCACTCTGTTTTCTCCTATATTGACAGATGCAGTTAGAACTCTAAATCAAACACGGTTTGTGCTAGCTTCTTGAAACTTGACACAATACAGTAGTTCTACGTTCTATCTCTAAGGTTTGTTTCCTCTTGATGTAGCCTTAAGCAGATACTGGTGAATGACACATTCAATGAAAGGCGTTGTTAGGCTGCGAAAACACTAGACTCTCCTGAAATCTCAACATAAATTTTTGCTTCCGACCTTCATGATACTTTCAAGTAATGAGCAGTACACCAATCAAACTTGGATGCCCAAGTTTCGTTCTCCAAGGTTGAAGCATTCGTTTGCAGTAACAGTTTGAATTTTTAGGTTTCACTCTGTTTTCTCCTATATTGACAGATGCAGTTCGAACTATATCAAACACGGTTTGTGCCAGCTTCTTGAAACTTGACACAATTCATTACTTCTACGTTCTATCTCTAAGGTTTGTTTCCTCTTGATGTAGCCTAAAGCAGCGACTGGCGAATAACACTTATAATGAAAGGAGTTGCCAAACTTCCGAAACACTAGAGTCTCCTGAAATCTCAACATATATTTCTTCATCCAATCTTCATGATACTTTCAAGTAATGATCAGTACACCAATCCCACTTGGATGCTCACGTTTCGTTCTTTTACGTTGAAGCATTCGTTTGCAGTAACAGTTTGAATTTTTAGGTTTTACTCTGTTTTCTCCTATATTGACAGATACAGTTAGAACTCTAAATCAAACACGGTTTGTGCTAGCTTCTTGAAACTTGACACAATACAGTAGTTCTACGTTCTATCTCTAAGGTTTGTTTCCTCTTTGATGTAGCCTTAAGCAGATACTGGTGAATGACACATTAAATGTAAGGCATTGTTAGGCGTCCAAAACACTAGAGTCTCCTGAAATCTCAACATAAATTTTTGCTTCCGACCTTCATGATACTTTCAAGTAATGAGCAGTACACCAAGCAAACTTGGATGCCCACCTTTCGTTCTCCTAGGTTGAAGCACTCGTTTGCAGTAACAGTTTGAATTTTTAGGTTTCACTCTGTTTTCTACTATATTGACAGATGCTTTTGAACTCTAAATCAAACACGGTTTGTGCTAGCTTCTTGAATCTTGACACAATACAGTAGTTCTAGGTTCTATCTATAAGGGTTGCTTCCTCTTGATGTAGACTTAAGCAGATACTGGTGAATGACACATTCAATGAAAGGCGTTGTTAGGCTGTGAAAACACTAGAGTCTCCTGAAATCTCAACATAAATTTTTTGCTTCCGACCTTCATGATACTTTCAAGTAATGAGCAGTACACCAATCAAACTTGGATGCCCAAGTTTCGTTCTCCTAGGTTGAAGCATTCGTTTGCAGTAACAGTTTGAATTTTTAGGTTTCACACTGTTTTCCCCTATATTGACAGATGCAGTTCGAACTATATCAAACACGGTTTGTGCTAGCTTCTTGGAACTTGAC
Organism: Callospermophilus lateralis; assembly: GCF_048772815.1. NCBI lineage: Eukaryota > Metazoa > Chordata > Mammalia > Rodentia > Sciuridae > Callospermophilus > Callospermophilus lateralis. The sequence goes on from NW_027517152.1 coordinate 34,321, forward strand.
ACAATATATTACTTCTACGTTCTATCTCTAAGGTTTGTTTCCTCTTGATGTAGCCTAAAGCAGCGACTGGCGAATAACACTTATAATGAAAGGAGTTGCCAAACTTCCAAAACACTAGAGTCTCCTGAAATCTCAACATATATTTCTTCATCCAATCTTCATGATACTTTCAAGTAATGATCAGTACACCAATCCCACTTGGATGCTCACGTTTCGTTCTTTTACGTTGAAGCATTCGTTTGCAGTAACAGTTTGAATTTTTAGGTTTCACTCTGTTTTCTCCTATATTGACAGATACAGTTAGAACTCTAAATCAAACACGGTTTGTGCTAGCTTCTTGAAACTTGACACAATACAGTAGTTCTACGTTCTATCTCTAAGGTTTGTTTCCTCTTGATGTAGCCTTAAGCAGATACTGGTGAATGACACATTAAATGTAAGGCATTGTTAGGCGTCCAAAACACTAGAGTCTCCTGAAATCTCAACATAAATTTTTGCTTCCGACCTTCATGATACTTTCAAGTAATGAGCAGTACACCAAGCAAACTTGGATGCCCACCTTTCGTTCTCCTAGGTTGAAGCACTCGTTTGCAGTAACAGTTTGAATTTTTAGGTTTCACTCTGTTTTCTACTATATTGACAGATGCTTTTGAACTCTAAATCAAACACGGTTTGTGCTAGCTTCTTGAATCTTGACACAATACAGTAGTTCTAGGTTCTATCTCTAAGGGTTGCTTCCTCTTGATGTAGACTTAAGCAGATACTGGTGAATGACACATTCAATGAAAGGCGTTGTTAGGCTGCGAAAACACTAGACTCTCCTGAAATCTCAACATAAATTTTGCTTCCGACCTTCATGATACTTTCAAGTAATGAGCAGTACACCAATCAAACTTGGATGCCCAAGTTTCGTTCTCCTAGGTTGAAGCATTCGTTTGCAGTAACAGTTTGAATTTTTAGGTTTCACACTGTTTTCTCCTATATTGACAGATGCAGTTCGAACTATATCAAACACGGTTTGTGCTAGCTTCTTGAAACTTGACACAATATATTAGTTCTACGTTCTGTCTCTAAGGTTTGTTTCCTCTTGATGTAGCCTAAAGCAGGGACTGGCGAATAACACTGATATTGAAGGGGTTGCCAAACTTCCAAAACACTAGAGTCTCCTGAAATCTCAACATATATTTTTTCATCCAAACTTCATGATACTTTCAAGTAATGAGCAGTACAGCAATCCCACTTGGATGCTCAAGTTTCGTTCTTTTACATTGAAGCATTCGTTTGCAGTAACAGTTTGAATTTTTAGGTTTCACTCTGTTTTCTCCTATATTGACAGATGCAGTTAGAACTCTAAGTCAAACACGGTTTGTGCTAGCTTCTTGAAACTTGACACAATACAGTAGTTCTAGGTTCTATCTCTAAGGTTTGCTTCCTCTTGATGTAGCCTTAAGCAGATCCTGGTGAATGACACATTCAATGAAAGGCGTTGTTAGGCGGCCAAAACACTAGAGTCTCCTGAAATATCAACATAAATTTTGCTTCCGACCTTCATTATACTTTCAAGTAATGAGCAGTACACCAATCAAACTTGGATGCCCACCTTTCCTTCTCCTAGGTTGAAGCATTCGTTTGCAGTAACAGTTTGAATTTTTAGGTTTCACTCTGTTTTCTACTATATTGACAGATGCGTTCGAACTCTAAATCAAACACGGTTTAGGCTAGCTTCTTGAAACTTGACACAATACATTAGTTCTACGTTCTGTCTCTAAGGTTTGTTTCCTCTTGATGTAGCCTAAAGCAGGGACTGGCGAATAACACTCATATTGAAGGGGTTGCCAAACTTCCAAAACACTAGAGTCTCCTGAAATCTCAACATATATTTTTTCATCCAATCTTCATGATACTTTCAAGTAATGATCAGTACACCAATCCCACTTGGATGCTCAAGTTTCGTTCTTTTACGTTGAAGCATTCGTTTGCAGTAACAGTTTGAATTTTTAGGTTTCACTCTGTTTTCTCCTATATTGACAGATGCAGTTAGAACTCTAAATCAAACACGGTTTGTGCTAGCTTCTTGAATCTTGACACAATACAGTAGTTCTAGGTTCTATCTCTAAGGTTTGTTTCCTCTGATGTAGCCTAAAGCAGGGACTGGCGAATAACACATATAATGAAAGGAGTTGCCAAACTTCCAAAACACTAGAGTCTCCTGAAATCTCAACATATATTTTTTCATCCAATCTTCATGATACATTCAAGTAATGATCAGTACACCAATCCCACTTGGATGCTCAAGTTTCGTTCTTTTACGTTGAAGCATTCGTTTGCAGTAACAGTTTGAATTTTTAGGTTTCACTCTGTTTTCTCCTATATTGACAGATGCAGTTAGAACTCTAAATCAAACACGGTTTGTGCTAGCTTCTTGAATCTTGACACAATACAGTAGTTCTAGGTTCTATCTCTAAGGTTTGCTTCCTCTTGATGTAGACTTAAGCAGATACTGGTGAATGACACATTCAATGAAAGGCGTTGTTAGGCTGCGAAAACACTAGACTCTCCTGAAATCTCAACATAAATTTTTGCTTCCGACCTTCATGATACTTTCAAGTAATGAGCAGTACACCAATCAAACTTGGATGCCCAAGTTTCGTTCTCCAAGGTTGAAGCATTCGTTTGCAGTAACAGTTTGAATTTTTAGGTTTCACTCTGTTTTCTCCTATATTGACAGATGCAGTTCGATCTATATCAAACACGGTTTGTGCCAGCTTCTTGAAACTTGACACAATTCATTACTTCTACGTTCTATCTCTAAGGTTTGTTTCCTCTTGATGTAGCCTAAAGCAGCGACTGGCGAATAACACTTATAATGAAAGGAGTTGCCAAACTTCCAAAACACTAGAGTCTCCTGAAATCTCAACATATATTTCTTCATCCAATCTTCATGATACTTTCAAGTAATGATCAGTACACCAATCCCACTTGGATGCTCACGTTTCGTTCTTTTACGTTGAAGCATTCGTTTGCAGTAACAGTTTGAATTTTTAGGTTTCACTCTGTTTTCTCCTATATTGACAGATACAGTTAGAACTCTAAATCAAACACGGTTTATGCTAGCTTCTTGAAACTTGACACAATACAGTAGTTCTACGTTCTATCTCTAAGGTTTGTTTCCTCTTGATGTAGCCTTAAGCAGATACTGGTGAATGACACATTAAATGTAAGGCATTGTTAGGCGTCCAAAACACTAGAGACTCCTGAAATCTCAACATAAATTTTTGCTTCCGACCTTCATGATACTTTCAAGTAATGAGCAGTACACCAAGCAAACTTGGATGCCCACCTTTCGTTCTCCTAGGTTGAAGCACTCGATTGCAGTAACAGTTTGAATTTTTAGGTTTCACTCTGTTTTCTACTATATTGACAGATGCGTTTGAACTCTAAATCAAACACGGTTTGTGCTAGCTTCTTGAATCTTAACACAATACAATAGTTCTACGTTGTATTTCTAAAGTTTGTTTCCTCTTGATGTAGCCTTAAGCAGATACTGGTGAATGACACATTCAATGAAAGGCGTTGTAGGGTGCCAAAACACTAGACTCTCCTGAAATCTCAACATGAATTTTTGCTTCCGATCTTCATGATACTTTCAAGTAATGAGCAGTGCACCAATCAAACTTGGCTGCCCAAGGTTCGTTCTCCTAGGTTGTGGCATTCGTTTGCAGTAACAATTTGAATTTTTAGGTTTCACTCTGTTTTCTCCTATATTGACAGATGCAGTTCGAACTATATCAAACACGGTTTGTGCTAGCTTCTTGAAACTTGACACAATACATTTGTTTTACGTTCTATCTCTAAGGTTTGTTTATCTTGATGTAGCCTAAAGCAGGGACTGGCGAATAATACTTATAATGAAAGGAGTTGCCAAACTTCCAAAACACTAGAGTCTCCTGAAATCTCAACATATATTTTTTCATCCAATCTTCATGATACTTTCAAGTAATGATCAGTACACCAATCCCACTTGGATGCTCAAGTTTCGTTCTTTTACGTTGAAGCATTCGTTTGCAGTAACAGTTTGAATTTTTAGGTTTCACTCTGTTTTCTCCTATATTGACAGATGCAGTTAGAACTCTAAATCAAACACGGTTTGTGCTAGCTTCTTGAAACTTGACACAATACAGTAGTTCTACATTCTATCCCTAAGGTTTGTTTCCTCTTGATGTAGCCTTAAGCAAGTACTGGTGAATGACACATTCAATGGAAGGCGTTGTTAGGCGTCCAAAACACTAGAGTCTCCTGAAATCTCAACATAAATTTTTCCTTCCGACCTTCATGATACTTTCAAGTAATTAGCAGTACACCAATCAAACTTGGATGCCCAAATTTCGTTCTCCTAGGTTGAAGCATTCGTTTGCAGTAACAGTTTGAATTTTTAGGTTTCACTCTGTTTTCTACTATATTGACAGATGCGTTCGAACTCTAAATCAAACACGGTTTGTGCTAGCTTCTTGAAACTTGACACAATACATTAGTTCTACGTTCTATCTCTAAGATTTGTTTCCTCTTGATGTAGCCTAAAGCAGGGATTTGCGAAGAACACTCATATTGAAGGGGTTGCCAAACTTCCAAAACACTAGATTCTCCTGAAATCTCAACATATATTTTTTTATCCAATCCTCATGATACTTTCAAGTAATGATCAGTACACCAATCCCACTTGGATGCTCAATTTTCGTTCTTTTACGTTGAAGCATTCGTTTGCAGTAACAGTTTGAATTTTTAGGTTTCACTCTGTTTTCTCCTATATTGACAGATGCAGTTAGAACTCTAAATCAAACACGGTTTGTGCTAGCTTCTTGAAACTTGACACAATACAGTAGTTCTACGTTCTATCTCTAAGGTTTGTTTCCTCTTTATGTAGCCTTAAGCAGATACTGTTGAATGACACATTCAATGAAAGGCGTTGTTAGGCTGCGAAAACACTAGACTCTCCTGAAATCTCAACATAAATTTTTGCTTCCACCTTCATTATACTTTCAAGTAATGAGCAGTACACCAATCAAACTTGGATGCCCAAGTTTCGTTCTCCAAGGTTGAAGCATTCGTTTGCAGTAACAGTTTGAATTTTTAGGTTTCACTCTGTTTTCTCCTATATTGACAGATGCAGTTCGAACTATATCAAACACGGTTTGTGCCAGCTTCTTGAAACTTGACACAATTCATTACTTCTATGTTCTATCTCTAAGGTTTGTTACCTCTTGATGTAGCCTAAAGCAGGGACTGGCGAATAACACTTATAATGAAAGGAGTTGCCAAACTTCCAAAACACTAGAGTCTCCTGAAAACTCAACATATATTTTTTCATCCAATCTTCATGATACTTTCAAGTAATGATCAGTACACCAATCCCACTTGGATGCTCAAGTTTCGTTCTTTTACGTTGAAGCATTCGTTTGCAGTAACAGTTTGAATTTTTAGGTTTCACTCTGTTTTCTCCTATATTGACAGATGCAGTTAGAACTCTAAATCAAACACGGTTTGTGCTAGCTTCTTGAAACTTGACACAATACAGTAGTTCTACATTCTATCTCTAAGGTTTGTTTCCTCTTGATGTAGCCTAAAGCAAGTACTGGTGAATGACACATTCAATGGAAGCCGTTGTTAGGCGTCCAAAACACTAGAGTCTCCTGAAATCTCAACATAAATTTTTGCTTCCGACCTTCATGATACTTTCAAGTAATGAGCAGTACACCAATCAAACTTGGATGCCCAAGTTTCGTTCTCCTAGGTTGAAGCACTCGTTTGCAGTAACAGTTTGAATTTTTAGGTTTCACTCTGTTTTCTACTATATTGACAGATGCGTTCGAACTGTAAATCCAACACGGTTTGTGCTAGCTTCTTGAAACTTGACACAATACATTAGTTCTACGTTCTATCTCTAAGGTTTGTTTCCTCTTGATGTAGCCTAAAGCAGGGACTGGCGAATAACACTCATATTGAAGGGGATGCCAAACTTCCAAAACACTAGATCTCCAGAAATCTCAACATATATTTTTTTATCCAATCTTCATGTTACTTTCAAGTAATGATCAGTACACCAATCCCACTTGGATGCTCAAGTTTCATTTTTTTTACGTTGAAGCATTCGTTTGCAGTAACAGTTTGAATTTTTAGGTTTCACTCTGTTTTCTCCTATATTGACAGATGCAGTTAGAACTCTAAATCAAACACGGTTTGTGCTAGCTTCTTGAAACTTGACACAATACATTAGTTCTACGTTCTATCTCTAAGGTTTGTTTCCTCTTGATGTAGCCTAAAGCAGGGACTGGCGAATAACATTCATATTGAAAAGGTTGCCAAACTTCCAAAACACTAGAGTCTCCTGAAATCTCAACATATATTTTTTTATCCAATCTTCATGATACTTTCAAGTAATGATCAGTACACCAATCCCACTTGGATGCTCAAGTTTCGTTCTTTTATGTAGAAGCATTCGTTGGCAGTAACAGTTTGAATTTTTAGGTTTCACTCTGTTTTCTCCTATATTGACAGATGCAGTTAGAACTCTAAGTCAAACACGGTTTGTGCTAGCTTCTTGAAACTTGACACAATACAGTAGTTCTAGGTTCTATCTCTAAGGTTTGCTTCCTCTTGATGTAGACTTAAGCAGATACTGGTGAATGACACATTCAATGAAAGGCGTTGTTAGGCTGCGAAAACACTAGACTCTCCTGAAATCTCAACATAAATTTTTGCTTCCGACCTTCATGATACTTTCAAGTAATGAGCAGTACACCAATCAAACTTGGATGCCCAAGTTTCGTTCTCCTAGGTTGAAGCATTCGTTTGCAGTAACAGTTTGAATTTTTAGGTTTCACTCTGTTTTCTCCTATATTGACAGATGCAGTTCGAACTATATCAAACACGGTTTGTGCTAGCTTCTTGAAACTTGACACAATACATTAGTTCTACATTCTATCTCTAAGGTTTGTTTCCTCTTGATGTAGCCTAAAGCAGGGACTCGCGAAAAACACTTATAATGAAGGGAGTTGCCAAACTTCCAAAACACTAGAGTCTCCTGAAATCTCAACATATATTTTTTCATCCAATCTTCATGATACTTTCAAGTAATGATCAGTACACCAATCCCACTTGGATGCTCAAGTTTCATTCTTTTACGTTGAAGCATTCGTTTGCAGTAACAGTTTGAATTTTTAGGTTTCACTCTGTTTTCTCCTATATTGACAGATGCAGTTAGAACTCTAAATCAAACACGGTTTGTGCTAGCTTCTTGAAACTTGACACAATACAGTAGTTCTACATTCTATCTCTAAGGTTTCTTTCCTCTTGATGTAGCCTTAAGCAGATACTGGTGAATGACACATTCAATGAAAGGCGTTGTTAGGCGTCCAAAACTCTAGAGTCTCCTGAAATCTCAACATAAAGTTTTGCTTCCGACCTTCATGATACTTTCAAGTAATGAGCAGTACACCAATCAAACTTGGATGCCCAAGTTTCGTTCTCCTAGGTTGAAGCATTCGTTTGCAGTAACAGTTTGAATTTTTAGGTTTCACTGTGTTTTCTACTATATTGACAGATGCGTTCGAACTCTAAATCAAACACGGTTTGTGCTAGCTTCTTGAAACTTGACACAATACATTAGTTCTACGTTCTATCTCTAAGGTTTGTTTGCTCTTGATGTAGCTTAAAGCAGGGACTGGCGAATAACACTTATAATGAAAGGAGTTGCCAAACTTCCAAAACATTAAGTCTCCTGAAATCTCAACATATATTTTTTCGTCCAATCTTCATGATACTTTCAAGTAATGATCAGTACACCAACCCACTTGGTGCTCAAGTTTCGTTCTTTTACGTTGAAGCATTCGGTTGCAGTAACCGTTTGAATTTTTAGGTTTCACTCTGTTTTCTCTTATATTGACAGATGCAGTTAAAATTCTAAATCAACCACGGTTTGTGGTAGCTTCTTGAAACTTGACACAAAACACTAGTTCTACGTTCTATCTCTAAGGATTGTTTCCTCTTGATGTAGCCTAAAGCAGGGACTGGCGAATAACACTTACATTGAAAGGGGTTGCCAAACTTCCAAAACACTAGAGTCTCCTGAAATCTCAACATATATTTTTTCATCCAATCTTCATGATACTTTCAAGTAATTATCAGTACACCAATCCCACTTGGATGCTCAAGTTTCGTTCTTTTACGTTGGAGCATTCGTTTGCAGTAAAAGTTTGAATTTTTAGGTTTCACTCTGTTTTCTCCTATATTGACAGATGCTGTTCGAACTCTAAATCAAACACGGTTTGTGCTAGCTTCTTGAAACTTGACACAATACAGTAGTTCTACGTTCTATCTCTAAGGTTTGTTTCCTCTTGATGTAGCCGTAATCAGTTACTGGTGAAAGACACATTCAATGAAAGGCATTGTTAGGCGGATAAACCCTAGAGTCTCCAGAAATCTCAACATAAATTTTTGCTTCCGACCTTCATGATACTTTCAAGTAATGAGCAGTACACCAATCAAACTTGGATGCCCAAGTTTAGTTCTCCTAGGTTGAAGCATTCCTTTGTAGTAACAGTTTGAATTTTTAGGTTTCACTCGGTTTTCTTGTATATTGACTGATGCAGTTCGAACTATATCAAACACGGTTTGTGCTAGCTTCTTGAAACTTGACACAATACATTAGTTCTACGTTCTATCTCTAAGGTTTGTTTCCTCTTGATGTAGCCTAAAGCAGGGACTGGCGAATAACACTCATATTGAAGGGGTTGCCAAACTTCCAAAACACTAGAGTCTCCTGAAACCTCAACATATATTTTTTCATCCAATCTTCATGATAATTTCAAGTAATGATCAGTACACCAATCCCACTTGGATGCTCAAGTTTCATTCTTTTACGTTGAAGCATTAGTTTGCAGTAACAGTTTGAATTTTTAGGTTTCACTCTGTTTTATCCTATATTGACAGATGCAGTTAGAACTCTAAATCAAACACGGTTTGTGCTAGCTTCTTGAAACTTGACACAATACAGTAGTTCTACGTTCTATCTCTAAGGTTTGTTTCCACTTGATGTAGCCTTAAGCAGATACTTGTGAATGACACATTCAATGAAAGGCGTTGATAGGCTGCGAAAACACTAGACTCTCCTGAAATCTCAACATAAATTTTTGCTTCCGACCTTCATGATACTTTCAAGTAATGAGCAGTACACCAATCAAACTTGGATGCCCAAGTTTCGTTCTCCTAGGTTGAAGCATTCGTTTGCAGTAACAGTTTGAATTTTTAGGTTTCACTCTGTTTTCTCCTATATTGACAGATGCAGTTCGAACTATATCAAACACGATTTGTGCTAGCTTCTTGAAACTTGACACAATACATTAGTTCTACGTTCTATCTCTAAGGTTTGTTTCCTCTTGATGTAGCCTAAAGCAGGGACTGGCGAATAACACTTATAATGAAAGGAGTTGCCAAACTTCCAAAACACTAGAGTCTCCTGAAATCTCAACATATATTTTTTCATCCAAACTTCATGATACTTTCAAGTAATGATCAGTACACCAATCCCACTTGGATGCTCAAGTTTCGTTCTTTTACGTTGAAGCATTCGTTTGCAGTAACAGTTTGAATTTTTAGGTTTCACTCTGTTTTCTCTATATTGACAGATGCAGTTAGAACTCTAAATCAAACACGGTTTGTGCTAGCTTCTTGAAACTTGACACAATACAGTAGTTCTACATTCTATCTCTAAGGTTTGTTTCCTCTTGATGTAGCCTTAAGCAAGTACTGGTGAATGACACATTCAATGGAAGGCGTTGTTAGGCGTCCAAAACACTAGAGTCTCCTGAAATCTCAACATAAATTTTTGCTTCCGACCTTCATGATACTTTCAAGTAATGAGCAGTACACCAATCAAACTTGGATGCCCAAGTTTCGTTCTCCTAGGTTGAAGCATTCGTTTGCAGTAACAGTTTGAATTTTTAGGTTTCACTCTGTTTTCTCCTGTATTGACAGATGCAGTTAGAACTTTACATCAAACACGGTTTGTGCTAGCTTCTTGAAACTTGACACAATACATTAGTTCTACATTCTATCTCTAAGGTTTGTTTCCTCTTGATGTAGCCTAAAGCAGGGACTGGCGAATAACACTCATATTTAAGGGGTTGCCAAACTTCCAAAACACTAGAGTCTCCTGAAATCTCAACATATATTTTTTCATCCAATCTTCATGATACTTTCAAGTAATGAACAGTACACGAATCCCACTTGGATGTTCAAGTTTCATTCTTTACGTTGAAGCATTCGTTTGCAGTAACAGTTTGAATTTTTAGGTTTCACTCTGTTTTCTCCTATATTGACAGATGCAGTTAGAACTCTAAATCAAACACGGATTGTGCTAGCTTCTTGAAACTTGACCCAATACAGTAGTTCTACGTTCTATCTCTAAGGTTTGTTTCCTCTTGATGTAGCCTTAAGCAGATACTGGTGAATGACACATTCAATTAAAGGCGTTGTTAGGCTGCAAAAACACTAGACTCTCCTGAAATCTCAACATAAATTTTTGCTTCCGACCTTCATGATACTTTCAAGTAATGAGCGGTACACGAATCAAACTTGGATGCCCACATTTCGTTCTCCTAGGTTGAAGCATTCGTTTGCAGTAACAGTTTGAATTTTTAGGTTTCACTCTGTTTTCTACTATATTGACAGATGCAGTTCGAACTATATCAAACACGGTTTGTGCTAGCTTCTTGAAACTTGACACAATACATTAGTTCTACGTTCTATCTCTAAGGTTTGTTTCCTCTTGATGTAGCCTAAAGCAGGGACTGGTGAATGACACATTCAATGAAAGGCGTAGTTAGGCTGCCAAAACACTAGAGTCTCCTGAAATCTCAACATAAATTTTTGCTTCCGACCTTCATGATACTTTCAAGTAATGAGCAGTACACCAATCAAACTTGAATGCCCAAGTTTCGTTCTCCTAGGTTGAATCATTCGTTTGCAGTAACAGTTTGAATTTTTAGGTTTCACTCTGTTTTCTCCTATATTGACAGATGCAGTTCGAACTATATCAAACACGGTTTGTGCTAGCTTCTTGAAACTTGACACAGTACATTAGTTCTACGTTCTATCTCTAAGGTTTGTTTCCTGTTGATGTAGCCTAAAGCAGGGACTGGCGAATAACACTCATATTGAAGGGGTTGCCAAACATCCAAAACCCTAGAGTCTCCTGAAATCTCAACATATATTTTTTCATCCAATCTTCATGATACTTTCAAGTAATGATCAGTACACCAATACCACTTGGATGCTCAAGTTTCGTTCTTTTACGTTGAAGCATTCGTTTGCAGTAACAGTTTGAATTTTTAGGTTTCACTCTGTTTTCTCCTATATTGACAGATGCAGTTAGAACTCTAAATCAAACACGGTTTGTGCTAGCTTCTTGAAACTTGACACAATACATTAGTTCTACGTTCTATCTCTAAGGTTTGTTTCCTCTTGATGTAGCCTAAAGCAGGGACTGGCGAATAACACTCATATTGAAGGGGTTGCCAAACTTCCAAAACACTAGTGTCTTCTGAAATCTCAACATATATTTTTTCATCCAATCTTCATGATACTTTCAAGTAATGATCAGTACACCAATCCCACTTGGATGCTCAAGTTTCATTCTTTTACATTGAAGCATTCGTTTGCAGTTACAGTTTGAATTTTTAGGTTTCACTCTGTTTTCTCCTATATTGACAAATGCAGTTAGAACTCTAAATCAAACACGGATTGTGCTAGCTTCTTGAAACTTGACACAATACAGTAGTTCTACGTTCTATCTCTAAGGTTTGCTTCCTCTTGATGTAGCCTTAAGCAGATACTGGTGAATGGCACATTCAATGAAAGGCGTTGTTAGGCTGCCAAAACACTAGAGTCTCCTGAAATCTCAACATAAATTTTTGCTTCCGACCTTCATGATACTTTCAAGTAATGAGCAGAACACCAGTCAAACTTGGATGCCCAAGTTTCGTTCTCCTAGGTTGAAGCATTCGTTTGCAGTAACAGTTTGAATTTTTAGGTTTCACTCTGTTTTCTCCTATATTGACAGATGCAGTTCGAACTATATCAAACACGGTTTGTGCTGGCTTCTTGAAACTTGACACAATACATTAGTTCTACGTTCTATCTCTAAGGTTTGTTTCCTCTTGATGTAGCGTAAAGCAGGGACTGGCGAATAGCACTCATATTGAAGGGGTTGCCAAACTTCCAAAACACTAGAGTCTCCTGAAATCTCAACATATATTTTTTCATCCAATCTTCATGATACTTTCAAGTAATGATCAGTACCCCAATCCACTTGGATGCTCAAGTTTCATTCTTTTACTTTGAAGCATTCGTTTGCAGTAACAGTTTGAATTTTTAGGTTTCACTCTGTTTTCTCCGATACTGACAGATGCAGATAGAACTCTAAATCAAACACGGTTTGTGCTAGCTTCTTGAAACTTGACACAATAGAGTAGTTCCACGTTCTATCTCTAAGGTTTGTTTCCTCTTGATGTAGCCTAAAGCAGGGACTGGCGAATAACACTCATATTGAAGGGGTTGCCAAACTTCCAAAACACTAGAGTCTCCTGTAATCTCAACATATATTTTTTCATCCAATCTTCATGATACTTTCAAGTAATGATCAGTACACCAATCCCACTTGGATGCTCAAGTTTCGTTCTTTTACGTTGAAGCATTCGTTTGCAGTAACAGTTTGAATTTTTAGGTTTCACTCTGTTTTCTCGTATATTGACAAATGCAGTTAGAACTCTAAATCAAACACGGATTGTGCTAGCTTCTTGAAACTTGACACAATACAGTAGTTCTACGTTCTATCTCTAAGGTTTGTTTCCTCTTGATGTAGCCTTAAGCAGATACTGGTGAATGACACATTCAATGAAAGGCGTTGTTAGGCTGCCAAAACACTAGTGTCTCCTGAAATCTCAACATAAATATTTGCTTCCGACCTTCATGGTACTTTCAAGTAATGAGCAGTACACCAATCAAACTTGGATGCCCAAGTTTCGTTCTCCTAGGTTGAAGCATTCGTTTGCAGTAACAGGTTGAATATTTAGGTTTCAGTCTGTTTTCTCCTATATTGACAGATGCAGTTCGAACTATATCAAACACGGTTTGTGCTAGCTTCTTGAAACTTGACATAATACATTAGTTCTACGTTCTATCTCTAAGGTTTGTTTCCTCTTGATGTAGCCTAAAGCAGGGACTGGCGAATAACACTCATATTGAAGGGGTTGCCAAACTTCCAAAACACTAGAGTCTCCTGAAATCTCAACATATATTTTTTCATCCAATCTTCATGATACTTTCAAGTAATGATCAATACACCAATCC
>NW_027517153.1:0-47723 GCF_048772815.1 Callospermophilus lateralis
GTTGCCAAGCTGCTAAGAAATAAAGAGTTTCCGAAATACCAGCAAATATTTTTTCACCCAATCTTGATGATACTTGTTGGTAATGATCAGGACATAAATCCCACTTATCTCACCAAATTCTGTTCTTCTAGGTTTAAGCGTTTGTCTACAGTAGCAATTTTTATATTTAGGTTTCACTCTGTTCTCTCCTATATAGATAGATGAATTTGGAAATCTAAATCCAACATGGTTTGTAGTAGCTCTTTGAAACTTGAAAAATAAAGTATTTCTCAGTTTTGTCTCTATGGTTTGTTTCCTCTTCAAGTAGCCCTAGGCACAGACTGTGGAAAAGCACTTTCATTGAGAGGGGTTGCCAAGCTTCTAAAAAATAAAGAGTTTCCGAAGTACCAGAAAATTTTTTTCACCCAATCTTGATGATACTTGGTGGTTATGATCAGGACACAAATCCCACTTATCTCAGCAAATTCTGTTCTTCTATGTTGAAGCGTTCGTCTAAGTAGCAGTTTTTATATTTGGGTTTTTCTCTGTTCTCTCCTATATAGATAGATGAATTTGGAACTCTAAATCCAACATGGTTTGTAGTAGCTCTTTGAATCTTGACAAAAAAAAGTAGTTCTCAGTTTTGTCTCTATGGTTTGTTTCCTCTTCAAGTAGCCCTAAGCAGACACTGGGGAAAAGCACTTTCATTGAAAGGGGTTGCCAATCTTCGAAGAAATTACGAGTTTCCGAAATACCAGCAAATATTTTTTCACCCAATCTTGATGATACGTGGTGGTAATGACAAGTACACAAATCCCACTTAGCTCAACAAATTTTGTTCTTCCAGTTTGCAGTGTTGGTTTACAGTAGCAGTTTTTATTTTTAGGTTTCACTCTGTTCTATCCTATATATATAGATGAATTTGGAACTCTAAATCCAACATGATTTGTAGTAGCTCTTTGAAACTTGACAAAATAAAGGTGTTCTCAGTTTTGTCTCTATGGTTCGTTTACTCTTCAAGTAGTCCTAGGCACAGTCTGTGGAAAAGCACTTTCATTGAGAGGGGTTGCCAAGCTTCTAAGAAATAACGAGTTTCCGAAATACCAGCAAATATTTTTTCACCCAATCTTGATGATACTTGGTGGTAAAGATCAGTACACCGATCCCACTTGGGTAACCTAATTTTGTTTTTCTAGGTTGAAGCGTGCATTTACAGTAGCAGTTTTAATTTTAGGTTTCACACTGTTTTCTCCTATATAGATAAATGAATTTGGAACTCTAAATCCAACATGGTTTGTAGTAGCTCTTTGAAACTTGACAAAATAAATGACTTCTCCGTTTTGTCTCTTAAGTTTGTTTCCTATTCCAGTAGCCCTACGCACAGACTGTGGAAAAGCACTTTCATTAAGAGGGGTTGCCAAGCTTCTAAGAAATAAGTAGTTTCCGAAATACCAGCAAATATTTTTTCACAAAATCTTGATGATACTTGGTGGTAATGATCAGTACACAAATCCCACCTGGCTCACCAAATTTTGTTCTTCTAGGTTGAAGCGTTCTTCTACAGTAGCAGTTTTTATATTTAGGTTTCCCTATGTTATCTCCTATAGAGATAGATGAATTTGGAACTCTAAATCCAACATGGTTTGTAGTTACTCTTTGAAACGTGACAAAATAAAGGAGTTCTCAGTTTTGTCTCTATGGGTTGTTTCCTCTTCAAATAGCCCTAGGCACAGACTGTGGAAAAGCACTTTCATTGAGAGGGGTTGCAAAGCTTTTAAAAAATAAAGAGTTTCCGAAATACCAGCAAATATTTTTTCACCCAATCTTTATGATAATGGGTGGTAATGATCAGGAAACAAATCCCACTTGGCTCACCAAGTTCTGTTCTTCGAGGTTTAAGCGTTCGTCTACAGTAGCCGTTTTTATATTAAGGTCTCACTCTGTTCTCTCCTATATAGATACATGAATTTGGAACTCTAAATCCAACATGGTTTGTAGTAGCTCTTTGAAACTTGACAAAATAAGGAGTTGTCAGTTTTGTCTCTATGGTTTGTTTCCTCTTCAAATAGCCCTAGGCACAGACTGTGGAAAAGCACTTTCATTGAGAGGGGTTGCCAAGCTTCTAAGAAATAACGAGTTTCCGAAATATCAGCAAATATTTTTTCACCCAATCCTGATGATACTTGGTGGTAAGGATCAGTACACAGATCCCACTTGGCTCACCAAATTGTGTTCTTCTAGGTTGAAGCATTCGTCTACAGCAGCTTTTTTCATATGTAGGTTTCACTCTGTTCTCTCCTATATAGATAGTTGAATTTGGAAATCTAAATCCAACATGGTTTGTAGTAGCTCTTTGAAACTTGGCAAAATAAAGGAGTTCTCAGTTTTGTCTCTATGGTTTGTTTCCTTTTCAAGTAGCCCTAAGCAGACACTGTGGAAAAGCACTTTCATTGAAAGGGGTTGCCAAGCTTCCAAGAAATTACGAGTTTCCGAAATACCAGCAAATATTTTTTCACCCAATCTTGATGATCCGTAGTGGTAATGACAAGTACACAAATCCCACTTGGCTCACCAAATTTTGCTCTTCTAGGTTAAAGCGTTCGGTTACAGTAGCAGTTTTTATTTTTAGGTTTCACACTGTTCTCTATTACATAGATAGATGAATTTGGAACTCTAATCCAACATGTTTTGTAGTAGCTCTTTGAAACTTGACAAAATAAAGTAGTTCTCAGTTTTGTCTCTATGATTTTTTTCCCCTTCAAGAATCCCCAGGCACAGACTGTGGAAAAGCACTTTCATTGAGAGGGGTTGCCAAGCTTCTAAGAAATAAAGAGTTTCCGAAATACCAGCAAATATTTTTTCACCCAATCTTGATGATACTTGTTGGTAATGATCAGAACATAAATCCCACTTATCTCACCAAATTC
The DNA here is from genome assembly GCF_048772815.1 of Callospermophilus lateralis. Taxonomy (NCBI): domain Eukaryota; kingdom Metazoa; phylum Chordata; class Mammalia; order Rodentia; family Sciuridae; genus Callospermophilus; species Callospermophilus lateralis. The sequence goes on from NW_027517153.1 coordinate 2,907, forward strand.
TGTTCTTCTAGGTTTAAGCGTTCGTCTACAGTAGCAGTTTTTATATTTAGGTTTCACTCTGTTCTCTCCTATATTGATAGATGAATTTGGAACTCTAAATCCAACGTCTTTTGTAGTGGCTCTTTGAAACTTGACAAAATAAAGAAGTTCTCAGTTTTGTCTCTATGGTTTGTTTCCTGTTCAAGTAGCCCTAGGCACAGACTGTGGAAAATCACTTTAATTGAGAGGGGATGCAAGCTTCTTAGAAATAACGAGTTTCCGAAATACCAGCAAATATTTTTTCACCCAATCTTGATGATACTTGGTGGTAATGATCAGGAGACAAATCCCACTTGGCTCACCAAATTCTGTTCTTCTAGGTTTAAGCGTTCCTCTACAGTAGCAGTTTTTATATTTAGGTTTCACTCTGTTCTCTCCTATATTGATAGATGAATTTGGAACTCTAAATCCAACATGGTTTGTAGTAACTCTTTGAAACTTGACAAAATCAAGTAGATCTCAGTTTTGACTCTATGGTTTGTTTCCTCTTCAAGTAGCCCTAGGCACAGACTGTGGAAAAGCACTTTCATTGAGAGGGGTTGTCAACCTTCTAATAAATAACGAGTTTCCGAAATACCAGCAAATATTTTTTCACCCAATCTTGATGATACTTGGTGGTAAGGATCAGTACACAAATCCCACTTGGCTCACCAAATTTTGTTCTTCTAGGTTGAAGCGTTCGTCTACAGTATCTGTTTTTGTATTTATGTTTTTCTCTGTTCTTTCCTATATAGATAGATGAATTTGGAACTCTAAATCCATCATGGTTTGTAGTAGCTCTTTGAAACTTGACAAAAAAAAGTAGTTATCAGTTATGTCTCTATGATTTATTTCCTCTTCAAGTAGCCCTAGGCACAGATTGTGGAAAAGCAATTTCATTGAGAGGGGTTGCCAAGATTCTAAGAAATAACGATTTTCCGAAATACCAGCAAATATTTTTTCACCCAATCTTGATGATACTTGCTGGTAATGATCAGTAGAGAAATCCCACTAGGCTCACCAAATTTTCTTCTTCTAGATTGAAGCGTTCGTCTACATATCAGTTTTTATATTTAGGTTTTTCTCTGTTCTCTCCTATATAGATAGATGAATTTGGAACTCTAAATCCAACATGGTTTGTAGTAGCTCTTTGAAACTTGACAAAAGAACGTAGTTGGCAATTTTGTCTCTATGGTTTGTTTTCTCTTCAAGTATCCCTAAGCAGAGACTCTGGAATAGGAATTTCATTGAAAGGGGTGGCCAAGCTTCCTAGAAATTAAGAGTTTCCGAAATACCAGCAAATATTTTTTCACCCAATCTTGATGATACGTGGTGGTAATGACAAGTACACAAATCCCACTTGGCTCACCAAATTTTGTTCTAGGTTGAAGCGTTCGTTTACAGTAGCAGTTTTTATATTTAGGTTTCACTCTGTTTTCTTCTATATAGCTCACCAAATTGTGTTCTTCTAGGTTGAAGCGTTCGTCTACAGCAGCAGTTTTTATATGTATGTTTCACTCTGTTCAATCCTATATAGATAGGTGAATTTGGAACTCTAAATCCAACCTGGTTTGAAGTAGCTCTTTGAAACATGGCAAAATAAAGTAGTTCTCAGTTTTGTCTCTATGGTTTGTTTCTTCTTCAAGTATCCCTAGGCACAGACAGTGGAAAAGCACTTTCATTGAAAGGTGTTGCCAAGCTTCTAAGAAATAACGAGTTTCCCAAATACCAGCAAATATTTTTTCACCCAATCTTGATGATACTTGGTGGTAATGATCAGTACACAAATCCCACTTGGGTCACCAAATTTTGTTTTTCTAGGTTGAAGCGTTCATTTACAGTAGCAGTTTTAATTTTAGGTTTCACACTGTTCTCTCCTAGATATATAGATGAATTTAAAACAATTAATCCAACATGGTTTGTAGTAGCTCTTTGAAACGTGACAAAATAAAGGAGATCTCAGTTTTGTCTCTATGGTTTGTTTCCTCTTCAAGTAGCCCTAGGCACAGACTGTGGAAAAGCACTTCATTAAGAGGGGTGCCAAACTTCTAAGAAACAAGTAGTTTCTGAAATACCAGCAAATATTTTTTCACAAAATCTTGATGATACTTGGTGGTAATGATCAGTTCACAAATCCCACCTGGCTCACCAATTTTTGTTCTTCTAGGTTGAAGCGTTCTTCTACAGTAGCAGTTTTTATATTTAGGTTTCCCTCTGTTATCTCCTATAGAGATAAATGAATTTGGAACTCTAAATCCAACATGGTTTGTAGAAGCTCTTTGAAACTTGGCAAAAAAAAGTAGTTCTCAGTTTTGTCTCTATGGTTTGTTTCCTCGTCAAGAAGCCATAAGCAGAGACTGTGGAAAGCACTTTCATTGAAAGGTGTTGCCAAGCTTCCAAGAAATTACGATTTTCCGAAATACCAGCAAAAATTTTTTCACCCAATCTTGATGATACATGGTGGTAATGACAAGTACACAAATCCCACTTGGCTCACCAAATTTTGTTCTTCTAGTTTGAAGCGTTCTTCTACAGTTGCAGTTTTTATATTTAGGTTTCACTCTGTTCTCTTCTATATAGATAGATGAATTTGGAACTCTAAATCCAACATGGTTTGTCAAGTTTGAACCTTGACAAAATAAAGCAGTTCTCAGTTTTGTCTCTATGGTTTGTTTCCTCTTCAAGTAGCCCTAGGTACAGTCTGTGGAAAAGCACTTTCATTGAAAGGGGTTGCCAAGCTTCCAAGAAATAACGAGTTTCTGAAATACCAGCAAATATTTTTTCACGCAATCTTGATGATACGTGGTGGTAATGATCAGTACACAAATCCCACATGGCTCACCAAATTTAGTTCTTATAGGTTTAAGCGTTCGTCTACAGTAGCAGTTTTTACATTCAGGTTACCCTCTGTTCTCTCCTATATAGATAGATGAATTTGGAACTCTCAATCCAACATGTTTTGTAGTAGCTCTTTGAAACTTGACAAAATAAATTAGTTCTCAGTTTTGGCTCTATGATTTTTTTCCTCTTTAAGTAGCCCTAGGCACAGACTGTGGAAAACCACTTTCATTGAGAGGGGTTGCCAAGCTTCTAAGAAATAAAGAGTTTCTGAAGTACCAGCAAATATTTTTTCACCCAATCTTGATGATATTGGTGGTAATGATCAGGACACAAATTTCACTTATCTCACCAAATTCTGTTCTTCTAGGTTGAAGCTTTCGTCTACAGTAGCAGTTTTTATATTTAGGTTTCACTCTGTTCTCTCCTATATTGATAGATGAATTTGGAACTCTAAATCCAACGTCTTTTGTAGTAGCTCTTTGAAACTTGACAAAATAAAGTAGTTCTCAGTTTTGTCTCTATGGTTTGTTTCCTGTTCAAGTAGCCCTAGGCACAGACTATGGAAAATCACTTTAATTGAGAGGGGATGCCAAGCTTCTTAGAAATAACGAGTTTCCGAAATACCAGCAAATATTTTTTCACCCAATCTTGATGATACTTGGTGGTAATGATCAGGAGACAAATCCCACTTGGCTCACCAAATTCTGTTCTTCTAGGTTTAAGCGTTCCTCTACAGTAGCAGTTTTTATATTTAGGTTTCACTCTGTTCTCTCCTATATAGATAGATGAATTTGGAACTCTAAATCCAACATGGTTTGTAGTAACTCTTTGAAACTTGATAAAATCAAGTAGATCTCAGTTTTGTCTCTATGGTTTGTTTCCTCTTCAAGTAGCCCTAGGCACAGAGTGTGAAAAGCACTTTCATTGAGAGGGGTTGCCAAGCTTCTAAGAAATAACGAGTTTCCGAAATACCAGCAAATATTTTTTCACCCAAACTTTATGATAATGAGTGGTAATGATCAGGACACAATTCCCACTTGTCTCACCAAATTCTGTTCTTCGAGGTTTAAGCGTTCGTCTACAGTAGCAGTTTTTAAATTTGGTTTCACTCTGTTCTCTCCTATATAGATAGATGAATTTGGAACTCTAAATCCAACATGGTTTGTAGTAGCTCTTTGAAACTTGAAAAATAAAGTAGTTCTCAGTTTTGTCTCTATGGTTTGTTTCCTCTTCAAGTAGCCCTAGGCACTGACTGTGGAAAAGCAGATTCATTGAGAGGGGTTGCCAAGCTTCTAAGAAATAATGAGTTTCCGAAATACCTACAATTATGTTTTCACCCAACCTTGATGATACTTGGGGGTAATGATCAGTACACAAATCCCATTTGGCTCACCATTTTGTTCTTTTAGGTTGAAGCGTTCGTCTACAGTAGCAGTTTTGATATTTATTTTTCCCTCTGTTCTGTCCTATATAGATAGATGAATTTGGAACTCTAAATCCAACATGGTTTGTAGTCGCTCTTTGAAACTTGACGACATAAAGGAGTTATCAGTTTTGTCTCTATGGTTTGATTGCTCTTCAAGTAGCCCTAACCAGAGACTGTGGAAAAGCACTTTCATTGATAGGGGTTGCCAAGCATCCAAGAAATTACGAGTTTCCGAAATACCAGCAAATATTTTTTCACCCAATCTGGATGATACGTGGTGGTAATGATCGGTACACCAATCCTACATGGCTCACCAAATTTTGTTCTTCTAGGTTGAAGCGTTCATCTACAGTAGCAGTTTTTATGTTTAGGTTTCACTCTGTTCTCTCCTATATAGATAGGTGAATTTGGAACTCTAAATCCAACATGGTTTGTAGTAGTTCTTTGAAACTTGACAAAATAAAGTAGTTCTCAGTTTTGTCTCTATGGTTTGTTTCCTCTTCAAGTAGCCTTAAGCAGAGACTGTGGAAATGCACTTTCATTGAAAGGGGTTGCCAAGCTTCCCAGAAATTACGAGTTTCCGTAATACCAGCAAATATTTTTTCACCCAACTGGATGATACTTGGTGGTAATGATTGGTACACAAATCCCACTTGGCTCACCAAATTTTGTTCTTCTATGTTGAAGCGTTCGTTTACAGTAGCAGTTTATATTTTTAGGTTTCCCTCTCTTCGCTCCTATATAGATAGATGAATTTGGAACTCTAAATCCAACATGGTTTCTAGTAGCTCTTTGAAGCTTGACAAAATAAAGGAGTTCTCAGTTTTGTCTCTATGATTTGTTTCCTCTTCAAGTACCCCTAAGCGGAGTCTGTGGAAAAGCACTTTCATTGAAAGGGGTTGCCAAGCTTCAAATGAATTACGAGTTTCCGAAATACCAGCAAATATTTTTTCACCCAATCTTGATGATACTTGGTGATAATGATCGGTACACAAATACCACTTGGCTCACCAAATTTTGTTCTTCTGGTTTGAAGCATTCGTCTACAGTAGTCGTTTTTATATTTAGGTTTCCCTCTGTTCTCTCCTATATAGATAGATGAATTTGGAACTCTAAATCCAACATGGTTTGTAGAATCTCTTTGAAACTTGACTAAATGAAGTACTTCTCAGTTTTGTCTAAACGGTTTGTTTCCTCTTCAAGTAGCCCTAGCCAGAGACTGTGGAAAAGCACTTTAATTGAGAGGCGATGCCAAGCTTCTAAGAAATAATGAGTTTCCGAAATACCAGCAAATATTTTTTTACCCATTCTTGATGATACTTGGTGTTAATGATCAGGACACAAATCCCACTTGGCTCACCAAATTCTGTTCTTCCAGGTTGAAGCGTTCGTCTACAGTAGAAGTTTTTATATTTAGGTTTCCCTCTGCTCTCCTGTATAGGTACATGAATTTGGAACTCTAAATCCAACATGGTTTGTAGTAGCTCTTAGAAACTTGACAAAAAAAGTAGTTCTCAGTTTTGTCTCTATTTTTTTTTTCTTCAAGTAGCCCTAAGCAGAGAGTGTGGAAAAGCACTTTCATTAAAAGGGGTTGCCAAGCTACCAAGAAATTACGAGTTTCCAAAATACCAGCAAATATTTTTTCACCCAATCTTGATGATACGTGGTGGTAATGATCGGTACACAAATCCCACTTTACTCACCAAATTTTGTTCTTCTAGGTTGAAGCGTTCGTTTACAGTAGCAGTTTTTATTTTTAGCTTTCCCTCTGTTCTCTACTATATAGATAGATGAATTTGGAACTCTAAATCCAACATGGTTTGTAGAAGCTTTTTGAAACTTGACAAAATAAAAGAGTTCTCACTTTTGTCTCTATGGTTTGTTTCCTATTCAAGTAGCCCTAGGCACAGACTTTGGAAAAGCACTTTCATTGAGAGAGGTTTCCAAGCCTCTAAAAAATAACGAGATTCCGAAATAACAGGAAATATTTTTTCACCCAATCTTGATGATACGTGGTGGTAATGATCACTACCCAAATGCCACTTGGCTCACCAAATTGTGTTCTTCTAGGTTGAAGCGTTCGTTTACAGTAGCGGTTTTTATTTTTAGGTTTCACTCTGTTCTCTCCTATATAGATAGATGAATTTGGAACTCTAAATCCAACATGGATTGTAGTAGCTCTTTGAAACTTCATAAAATAAAGGACTTCTCAGTTTTGTCTCTATGGTTTGTTTCCTTTTCAAGTAGCTCTAGGCACAGACTGTGGAAAAGCACGTCCATTGAGAGGGTATCCCATGCTTCTAAGAAATAACGAGTTTCCAAAATACCAGCAAATATTTTTCACCCAATCTATATGATACTTGTGGGTAATGATCAGCACACCAATCCCACTTGGCTCACCAAATTTTGTTCTTCCAGGTTGAAGCGTTCATCTCACAGTAGCAGTTTTTATATTTACGTTTCACTCTGTTTTCTTCTACATAGATAGATGAATTTGGAACTCTAAATCCAACATGGTTTGTAGTAGCTCTTTGAAACTTGACAAAATAAAGGAGTTCTCAGTTTTGTCTCTATGGTTTGTTTCCTCTTCAAGTAGCCCTAGGCACAGACTTTGGAAAAGCACTTTCATTGAGAGGGGTTGCCAAGCTTCTAAGTAATAACGAGTTTCCAAAATACCAGCAAATATTTTTTCACCCAATCTTGATGATACTTGGTGGTAATGATCAGTACACAAATCCCACTTGACTCACCCTATTTTGTTCATTTAGGTTGAAGCGTTCGTTTACAGTAGCAGTTTATATTTTTAGGTGTCCCTCTGTTCTCTCCTATATAGATAGATGAATTTGGAACTCTAAATTCAACTTCGTTTGTAGTAGCTCTTTGAAACTTGACAACGTAAAGGAGTTCTCAGTTTTGTCTCTATGATTTGTTTCCTCTTCAAGTAGCCCTAAGCAGAGACTGTGGAAAAGCACTTTCATTGAAAGGGTTTGCCAAGCTTCCAAGAAATTTCGAGTTTCCGAAATACCAGCAAATATTTTTTCACCCAATCTTGATGATACTTGGTGGTAATAACAAGTACACAAATCCCTCTTGGCTCACCAAATTTTGTTCTTCTAGGTTGAAGCGTTCGTTTACAGTAGCAGTTTTTATTTTTAGGTTTCACTCTGTTCTATCCTATATAGATAGATGAATTTGGAACTCTAAATCCAACATGGTTTGTAGTAGCTCTTTCAAACGTGACAAAATAAAAGAGTCCTCAGTTTTGCCCCTATGGTTTGTTTCTTCTTCAAGTAGCCCTAAGCAAATACTGTGGAAAAGCACTTTTTTTGAGATTGGTTGCCAAACTTCTAAGAAATAACGAGTTTCCAAAATACCAGCAAATATGTTTTTACCCAATCTTGATGATACTTGGTGGTAATGATCAGTACACAAATCCCACTTGACTCACCCAATTTTGTTCTTCTAGTTTAAGCGTTCGTCTAAGTAGCAGTTTTTATATTTAGGTTTCACTCTGTTCTCTTCTATATAAATAGATGAATTTGGAACTCTAAATCCAACTTGGTTTGTAGTAGCTCTTTGAAACTTGACAAAATAAAGGATTTCTCAGTTTTGTCTGTATGGTTTGTTTCCTCTTCAAGTAGCCCTAGGCACAGACTGTGGAAAAGAACTTTCATTGAGAGGGTATCCCAAGCCTCTAAGAAATAACGAGTTTCCAAAATACCAGCAAATATTTTTTCACCCAATCTTGATCATACTTGGTGGTAATGATCAGGACACAAATCCCACTTGACTCAACAAATTTGGTTCTTCTAGGTTGAAGCGTTCGTTTACAGTAGCAGTTTTTATTTTTAGGTTTCACTTTGTTCTCTCCTATATAGATAGATGAATTTGGAACTCTAAATCCAACAAGATTTGTAGTAGCTCTTTGAAACTTGACAAAAAGTAGTGCTCAGTTTTGTCTCTATGATTTGTTTCCTCTTCAAGTAGCCCAGGCAGAGACTGTGGAAAACACTTCCATAGAAATGGGTTGCCAAGCTTCCAAGAAATTACGTGTTTCTGAAATACCAGCAAATATTTTTTCACCCAATCTTGATGATACTTGCGGGTGATGACAAGTACACAAATCCCACATGGCTCACCAAATTTTGTTCTTCTAGGTTGAAGCGTTCGTTTACAGTAGCAGTTTTTATTTTTAGGTTTCACTCTGTTGTCTCCTATATACATAGAAGAATTTGGAACTCTAAACAAAACATGTTTTGTAGTAGCTCTTGAAACTTGACAAAATAAAGGAGTTCTCAGTTTTGTCTCTATGGATTGTTTCCTCTTCAAGTAGCCCTATGCACAGACTGTGGAAAAGCATTTTCATTGAGAGGGGTTGCCAAGCTTCTAAGAAATAACGAGTTTTCGAAATACCAGCAAATATTTTTTCACCCAATCTTGATGATACGTGGTGGTAATGATCAGTACACAAATCCCACTTGGCTCACCCCATTTTTTTCTTCTAGGTTAAAGCGTTTGTTTACAGTAGCAGTTTTTATTTTTAGGTTTCACTATGTTCTTTTTTTATATAGATAGATGAATTTGGAACTCAAATCCAACATGGATTTTAGTAGCTCTTTGAAACTTGACAAAATGAAGAAGTTCTCAGTTTTGTCTCTATGTTTTGTTTCCTCCTCAAGTAGCACTAGGCAGAGACTGTGGAAAAGAACTTTAATTGAGAGGGGTTGCCAGGCTTCTAAGAAATAACGAGTTTCCGAAATACCAGCAAAAATTTTTTCACCCAACCTTGATGATACTTGGTGGTAATGACAAGTACACAAATCCCACTTGGCTCACCAAATTTTGTTGTTCTAGGTTGAAACGTTCGTTTACAGTAGCAGTTTGTATTTTTAGGTGTCCCTCTGCTCTCTCCTATATAGATAGATGAATTTGGAACTCTAAATCCAGCATGGTTTGTAGTAGCTCTTTGAAACTTGACAATATAAAGGAGTTCTCAGTTTTGTCTCTACGATTTGTCCACTTCAAGTACCCCTAAGCAGAGACTGTGGAAAAGCACTTTCATTGAAAGGGTTTGCCAAGCTCCCAAATAATTACGGGTTTCCGAAATACCGGAAAATATTTTTTCACCCAATCTTGATGATACTTAGTGGTAATTACAAGTACACAAATCCCACTTGGCTCACCAAATTTTGCTCTTCTAGGTTGACACGTTCGTTTACAAGAGCAGTTTTTATTTTTAGTTTTCCCTCTGTTCTCTCCTAGATAGATAGATGAATTTGGAACTCTAAATCCAACATGGTTTGTAGTAGCTCTTTGAAACTGGACAAAATAAAAATGTTCTCAGTTTTGTCTCTATGGTTTGTTTCCTCTTCAAATAGCACTAGGCAACGACTGGGAAAAAGCACATTCATTGAGAGGGGTTGCCAAGCTTCAAAGAAATAATGAGTTTCTGAAATACCAGCAAATATTTTTTCATGCAATCTTGATGATACGTGGTAGTAATGATCAGTACACAAATCCCACTTGTCTCACCAAATTGTGTTCTTCTAGGGTGAAGCGTTCGTTTACAGTAGCAGTTTTTATTTTTATGTTTCACTCTGTTCTCTCCTATATAGATAGATGAATTTGGAACTCTAAATCCAACATGGTTTGTAGTAGCTCTTTGAAACATGACAAAATAAAGGAGTTCTCAGTTTTGTCTCTATTGTTTGTTTCCTCTTCAAGTAGCCCTAGTCTCAAACTGTGGAAAAGCACTTTCATTGAAAGGGGTTGCCAACTTCTAAGAAATAACGAGTTTTCGAAATACCTGCAAATATTTTTTCACACAATCTAGATGATACTGGTGGTAATGATCAGTACACAAATCCCACTTGACTCACCAAATTTGGTACTTCTAGGTTGAAGCGTTCGTTTACAGTAGCAGTTTATATTTTTAGGTGTCCCTCTGTTCTCTCCTATATAGATAGATGAATTTGGAACTCTAAATCCAACATGGTTTGTAGTAGCTCTTTGAACTTGACAAAATGAAGGAGTTCTCAGTTTTGTCTCTATGTTTTGTTTCTCCTTCAAGTAGCCCTAGGCACAAACTGTGCTAAAGCACTTTCATTGAGAGGGGTTGCCAGGCTTCTAAGAAATAAGGAGTTTCCGAAATACCAGCAAATATTTTTTAACCCAATCATGATGATACTTGGTGGTAATGATCAGTACACAAATCCCACTTGGCTCACCAAATTTTGCTCTTCTAGGTTGAAGCGTTCGTTTACAGTAGCAGTTTTTATTTTTAGGTTTCCCTCTGTTCTCTCCTATATAGATAAATGAATTTGGAACTCTAAATCCAACATGGTTTGTAGTAGCTCTTTGAAACTTGACAAAATAAAAATGTTCTCAGTTTTGTCTCTATGGATTGTTTCCTCTTCAAGTAGCCCTTAGCAGAGACTGTGGAAAAGCACTTTCATTGAAAGGGGTTGCCAAGCTTCCAAGAAATAACGAGTTTTCGAAATACCAGCAAATATTTTTTCATGCAATCTTGATGATACGTGGTAGTAATGATCAGTACACAAATCCCACTTGGCTCACCAAATTGTGTTCTTCTAGGTTGAAGCGTTCGTTTACAGTAGCAGTTTTTATTTTTAGGTTTCACTCTGTTCTCTCCTATATAGATAGATGAATTTGGAACTCTACATCCAACATGGTTTGTAGTACCTCTTTGAAACTTCATAAAATAAATGAGTTCTCAGTTTTGTCTCTATGGTTTGTTTCCTTTTCAAGTAGCCCTAGGCACGGACTGTGGAAAAGCACTTTCATTGAGAGGGTTTTCCAACCTTCTAAGAAATAACGAGTTTCCGAAATACCAGCAAATATTTTTTCACCCAATCCTGATGATACTTGGTGGTAATGATCAGTACACAAATACCACTTGGCTCACCAAATTGTGTTCTTCTTGGTAGAAGAGTTCGTTTACAGTAGCAGTTTTTATTTTTAGGTTTCACTCTGTTCTCTTTATATAGATAGATGAATTTGGAACTCTAAATCCAACATGGTTTGTAGTAGCTCTTTGAAACTTGACAAAATAAGGAGTTCTCAGTTTTGTCTTTATGGTTTGTTTCCTCTTCAAATAGCCCTAGGCACAGACTGGGAAAAAGCACATTCATTGAGAGGGGTTGCCAAGCTTCTAAGAAATAACGAGTTTCCAAAATACCAGCAAATATTTTTTCACCCAATCTTGATGATACTCGGTGGTAATGACAAGTACACAAATCCCACTTGGCTCACCAAATTTTGTTCTTCTAGGTTGAAGCGTTTGTTTACAGTAGCAGTTTTTATTTTTAGGTTTCCCTCTGTTCTCTCCTATATAGATAGATGAATTTGGAACTCTAACTCCAACATGGTTTGTAGTAGCTGTTTGAAACTTGACAAAAGAAAAAAGTTCTCAGTTTTGTCTCTATCCTTTGTTTCCTCTTCAAATAGCCCTAGGCACAGACTGGGGAAAAGCACATTCATTGAGAGGGGTTGCCAAGCTTCTAAGAAATAACGAGTTTCCGAAATACCAGCAAATATTTTTTCACCCAATCTTCATGATACGCCTTGGTAATGATCAGTACACAAATGCCACTTGGCTCACCAAATTGTGTTCTTCTAGGTTGAAGCGTTCGTTTATAGAAGCAGTTTTTATTTTTAGGTTTCCCTCTTTTCGCTCCTATATAGATAGATGAATTTGGAACTCTAAATCCAACATGGTTTGTAGTAGCTCTTTGAAACTTGACAAAATAAAGGAGTTCTCAGTTTTGTCTCTATGATTTGTTTCTTCTTCAAGTAGCCCTAAGCAGAAACTGGGGAAAAGCACTTTCATTGAAAGGGTTTGCCAAGCTCCCAAAAAATTACGGGTTGCCGAAATACCGGCAGATATTTTTACCCCATCTTGATGATACTTGGTGGTAATTACAAATACACAAATCCCACTTGGCTCACCAAATTTTTCTCTTCAAGTTTGAAGCGTTCGTTTACAAGTGCAGTTTTTATTATTAGGTTTCCCTCTCTTCTCTCCTATATAGATAGATGAATTTGGAACTCTAAATCCAACATGGTTTGTAGTAGCTCTTTGAAACTTGACAAAATAAAAATGTTCTCAGTGTTGTCTCTATGGTTTGTTTCCTCTTCAAGTAGCCCTAAGCAGAGACTGTGGAAAAGCACTTTCATTAAAAGGTGTTGCCAAGCTTCCAAGAAATTATGAGTTTGGAAATACCAGCAAATATTTTTTCACCCAATCTTGATGATACTTGGTGGTAATGATACGTACACAAATCCCACTTGGCTCACCAAATTTTGTTCTTCTAGGTTGAAGCGTTCGTTTACAGTAGCTGTTTTTATTTTTAGGTTTCACTCTGTTCTTTCCTAGATATATAGATGAATTTAAAACACTAAATCCAACATGGTTTGTAGTAGCTCTTTGAAACGTGACAAAATAAAGGAGATCTCAGTTTTGTCTCTATGGTTTGTTTCCTCTTCAAGTACCCCTAGGCACAGACTTTGGAAAAGCACTTTCATTGAGAGTTGTTTTCAAGCTTCTAAGAAATAACGAGTTTCCAAAATACCAGCAACTATTTTTTCACCCAATCTTGATGATACTGGTGGTAATGATCAGTACACAAATTCAACTTGACTCACCAAAATTGGTTCTTCTAAGTTGAAGCGTTCGTTTACAGTAGCAGTTTATAATTTTACTTGTCCCTCTGTTCTCTCCTATATAGATAGATGAATTTGGAACTATAAATCCAACTGGTTTGTAGTAGCTCTTTGAAAGTTGACAAAATAAAGGAGTTCTCAGTTTTGTCTCTATGATTTGTTTCCTCCTCAAGTATCCCTAAGCAGAGACTGTGGAAAAGCACTTTCATTAAAAGGGGTTGCCAAGCTTCCAAGAAATTACAAGTTTCCGAAATACCAGCAAACAGTTTTTCACCCAATCTTGATGATACTTGGTATTAATGACAAGTACACAAATCCCACTTGGCTCACCAAATTTTGTTCTTCGAGGTTGAAGCGTTCGTTTACAGTAGCAGTTTTTATTTTTAGGTTTCACTCAGTTCTCTCCTATATAGATAGATGAATTTGGAACTCAAATCCAACATGGATTTTAGCAGCTCTTTGAAACTTGACAAAATGAAGAAGTTCTCAGTTTTGTCTCTATGTTTTGTTTCCTCTTCAAGTAGCACTAGGCAGAGAATGTGGAAAAGCACTTTCATTGAGAGGGGTTGCCAGGCTTCTAAGAAATAACGAGTTTCCGAAATACCAGCAAATATTTTTTCACCCAATCCTGATCATACTTGGTGGTAATGATAAGTACACAAATCCCACTTGGCTCACCAAATTTTCTTGTTCTAGGTTGAAGCGTTCGTTTACAGTAGCAGTTTATATTTTTAGGTGTCCCTCTGCGCTCTCCTATATAGATAGATGAATTGGGAACTCTAAATCCAACATGGTTTGTAGTAGCTCTTTGAAACTTGACAAAATAAAAATGTTCTCAGTTTTGTCTCTATGGTTTGTTTCCTCTTCAAATAGCCCTAGGCACCGACTGGGGAAAAGCACATTCATTGAGAGGGTTTGCAGAGCTTCTAAGAAATAACGAGTTTTCGAAATACCAGCAAATATTTTTTCATGCAATCTTGATGATACGTGGTAGTAATGATCAGTACACAAATCCCACTTGGCTCACCAAATTGTGTTCTACTAGGTTGAAGCGTTCGTTTACAGTAGCAGTTTTTATTTTTAGGTTTCACTCTGTTCTCTCCTATATAGATAGATGAATTTGGAAATCTAAATCCAACATGGTTTGTAGTAGCTCTTTGAAACTTGACAAAATAAAGGAGTTCTCAGTTTTGTCTCTATGGTTTGTTTCCTGGTCAACTAGCCCTAGGCTCAAACTGTGGAAAAGCAGTTTCATTGAAAGGGGTTGCCAACTTCTAAGAAATAACGAGTTTCCGAAATACCAGCAAATATTTTTTCACCCAATCTTGATGATACTGGTGGTAATGATCAGTACACAAATCCCACTTGACTCACCAAATTTGGTTCTTCTACGTTGAAGCGTTCGTTTACAGTAGCAGTTTATATTTTTAGGTGTCCCTCTGTTCTCTCCTATATAGATAGATGAATTTGGAACTCTAAATCCAACATGGTTTGTAGTAGCTCTTTGAAACTTGACAAAATAAAGGAGATCTCAGTTTTGTCTCTATGGTTTGTTTCCTCTTCAAGTAGACCTAGGCACAGTCTGTGGAAAAGCACTTTCATTGAGAGGGTTTCCCAAGCTTCTAAGAAATAACGAGTTTCCGAAACACCAGCAAATATTTTTTCACCCAATCATGATGATACTTGGTAGTAATGATCAGTACACAAATACCACTTTCCTCACCTAATTGTGTTCTTCTAAGTTGAAGTGTTCGTTTACAGTAGCTGTTTTTATTTTTAGGTTTCCCTCTGTTCTCTCCTATATAGATAGATGGATTTGGAACTCTAAATCCAACATGGTTTGTAGTAGCTCTTTGAAACTTGACAAAATAAAGGAGATCTCAGTTTTGTCTCTATGGTTTGTTTCCTCTTCAAGTAGCTCTAGGCACAGACTCTGGAAAAGCACTTTCATTGAGAGTTGTTGCCAAGCTACCAAGAAATTACGAATTTCCGAAATACCAGCAAATATTTTTTCACCCAATCTTGATGATACGTGGTGGTAATGATCATTACACAAATCGCAATGTACTCACCAAATTTTGTTTTTCTAGGTTGAAGCGTTCGTTTAGAGTAGCAGTTTTTATTTTTAGATTTCCCTCTGTTCTCTTCTATATAGATAGATGAATTTGGAACTCTAAATCCAACATGGTTTGTAGAAGATCTTTGAAACTTGACAAAATAAAGGAGTTCTCACTTTTGTCCTATGGTTTGTTTCCTATTCAAGTATCCCTAGACACAGACTGTGGAAAAGCACTTTCATTGAGAGTTGTTGCCAAGCTACCAAGAAATTACGAGTTTCCGAAATACCAGCAAATATTTTTTCACCCAATCTTGATGATACGTGGTGGTAATGATCAGTACACAAATGCCACTTGGCTCACCAAATTGTGTTCTTCTAGGTTGAAGCGTTCGTTTACAGTAGCAGTTTTTATTTTTATTTTTCACTCTGTTCTCTCCTATATAGATAGATGAATTTGGAACACTAAATCCAACATGGTTCATAGTAGCTCTTTGAAACTTGACAAAATAAAGGAGTTCTCAGTTTTGTCTCTATGGTTTCTTTCCTCTTGAAGTAGCCCTAGTTACTAACTGTGGAAAAGCACTTTCATTGAAAGGGGTTGCCAAGCTTCCAAGAAATTACGAGTTTCCGAAATACCAGCAAACAGTTTTTCACCCAATCTTGATGATACTTGGTGGTAAAGATCGGTACACAAATCCCACTTGACTCACCAAATTTTGTTCTTGTAGGTTGAAGCGTTAGTTTAGAGTAGCAGTTTATATTTTTAGGTGTCCCTCTGTTCTCTCCTACATAGATAGATGAATTTGGAACTCTAAATCCAACATGGTTTGTATTACCTCTTTGAAACATGACAAAATAAAGGAGTTCTCTGTTTTGTCCGTATGTTTTTTTTCCTCTTCAAGTAGCCCTAGGCACAGACTGTGGAAAAGCACTTTCATTGAGAGGGGTTGCCAAGCTTCTAAGAAATAACGAGTTTCCGAAATACCAGCAAATATTTTTTCACCCAATCTTGATGATACTTGTGGGTAATGATCAGTACACCAATCCCACTGGCCTCACCAAATTTTGTTATTCTAGGTTGAAGCATTCATCTACAGTAGGAGTATTTATATTTAGGTTTCACTCCGTTCTCTTCGATATAGATGGATGAATTTGGAACTCTAAATCCAACTTGGTTTGTAGTAGCTCTTTGTAACTTGACAAAATAAAGGAGTTCTCAGTTTTGTCTCTATGGTTTGTTTCCTCTTCAAGTAGCCCTAGGCACAGACTGTGGAAAAGCACTTTCATTGAGGGGTTGCCAAGCTTCTAAGAAATAACGAGTTTCCGAAATACCAGCAAATATTTTTTCACCCAATCTTGTTGATACTTGGGGGTAATGATCAGTACACCAGTTTCACTTGGCTCACCAAATTTTGTTCTTCTAGGTTGAATCGTTCGTCTACATTAGTAGTTTTTATATTTAGGTTTTACTCTGTTTTCTTCTATATAGATAGATGAATTTGGAAATCTAAATCCAACATGGTTTGTAGTAGCTCTTTGAAACTTGACAAAATAAACGAGTTCTCAGTTTTGTGTCTATGATTTGATTCCTCTTCAAGTAGCCCTAAGCAGAGACTGTGGAAAAGCACTTTCATTGAAAGGGGTTGCCAAGCTTCAAAGAAATTACGAGTTTCCGAAATACCAGCAAATATTTTTTCACCCAATCTTGATGATCCTTTGTGGTAATGACAATTACACAAATCACACTTGGCTCACCAACTTTTGTTCTTCCAGGTTGAATATTTCGTCTACTGTAGCAGTTTTTATTTTTAGGTTTCCCTCTGTTCTCTCCTATATAGATAGATGAATTTGGAACTCTAAATCCAACATGGTTTGTAGTAGCTCTTTGAAACTTGACAAAATAAAGGAGATCTCAGTTTTGTCTCTATGGTTTGTTTCCTCTTCAAGTAGCTCTAGGCACATACTGTGGAAAAGCACTTTCATTGAGAGTTGTTGCCAAGCTACCAAGAAATTACGAGTTTCCGAAATACCAGCAAATATTTTTTCATCCAATCTTGATGATACGTGGTGGTAATGATCGGTACACAAATCGCACTTTACTCACCAAATTTTGTTTTTTTAGGTTGAAGCGTTCGTTTAGAGTAGCAGTTTTTATTTTTAGGTTTCCCTCTGTTCTCTTCTATATAGATAGATGAATTTGGATCTCTAAATCCAACATGGTTTGTAGAAGCTCTTTGAAACTTGACAAAATAAAGGAGTTCTCACTTTTGTCTCTATGGTTTGTTTCCTATTCAAGTATCCCTAGACACAGACTGTGGAAAAGCACTTTCATTGAGAGTTGTTGCCAAGCTACCAAGAAATTAAGAGTTTCCGAAATACCAGCAAATATTTTTTCACCCAATCTTGATGATACGTGGTGGTAATGATCAGTACACAAATGCCACTTGGCTCACCAAATTGTGTTCTTCTAGGTTGAAGCGTTCGTTTACAGTAGCAGTTTTTATTTTTATTTTTCACTCTGTTCTCTCCTATATAGATAGATGAATTTGGAACACTAAATCCAACATGGTTCGTAGTAGCTCTTTGAAACTTGACAAAATAAAGGAGTTCTCAGTTTTGTCTCTATGGTTTCTTTCCTCTTGAAGTAGCCCTAGTTACTAACTGTGGAAAAGCACTTTCATTGAAAGGGGTTGCCAAGCTTCCAAGAAATTACGAGTTTCCGAAATACCAGCAAACAGTTTTTCACCCAATCTTGATGATACTTGGTGGTAAAGATCGGTACACAAATCCCACTTGACTCACCAAATTTTGTTCTTGTAGGTTGAAGCGTTAGTTTAGAGTAGCAGTTTATATTTTTAGGTGTCCCTCTGTTCTCTCCTACATAGATAGATGAATTTGGAACTCTAAATCCAACATGGTTTGTATTACCTCTTGAAACATGACAAAATAAAGGAGTTCTCTGTTTTGTCCGTATGTTTTTTTTTCCTCTTCAAGTAGCCCTAGGCACAGACTGTGGAAAAGCACTTTCATTGAGAGGGGTTGCCAAGCTTCTAAGAAATAACGAGTTTCCGAAATACCAGCAAATATTTTTTCACCCAATCTTGATGATACTTGTGGGTAATGATCAGTACACCAATCCCACTGGCCTCACCAAATTTTGTTATTCTAGGTTGAAGCATTCGTCTACAGTAGGAGTATTTATATTTAGGTTTCACTCCGTTCTCTTCGATATAGATGGATGAATTTGGAACTCTAAATCCAACTTGGTTTGTAGTAGCTCTTTGTAACTTGACAAAATAAAGGAGTTCTCAGTTTTGTCTCTATGGTTTGTTTCCTCATCAAGTAGCCCTAGGCACAGACTGTGGAAAAGCACTTTCATTGAGGGGTTGCCAAGCTTCTAAGAAATAACGAGTTTCCGAAATACCAGCAAATATTTTTTCACCCAATCTTGTTGATACTTGGGGGTAATGATCAGTACACCAGTTTCACTTGGCTCACCAAATTTTGTTCTTCTAGGTTGAATCGTTCGTCTACATTAGTAGTTTTTATATTTAGGTTTCACTCTGTTTTCTTCTATATAGATAGATGAATTTGGAAATCTTAATCCAACATGGTTTGTAGTAGCTCTTTGAAACTTGACAAAATAAACGAGTTCTCAGTTTTGTGTCTATGATTTGATTCCTCTTCAAGTAGCCCTAAGCAGAGACTGTGGAAAAGCACTTTCATTGAAAGGGGTTGCCAAGCTTCCAAGAAATTACGAGTTTCCGAAATACCAGCAAATATTTTTTCACCCAATCTTGATGATCCTTTGTGGTAATGACAATTACACAAATCACACTTGGCTCACCAACTTTTGTTCTTCCAGGTTGAATATTTCGTCTACAGTAGCAGTTTTTATTTTTAGGTTTCCCTCTGTTCTCTCCTATATAGATAGATGAATTTGGAACTCTAAATCCAACATGGTTTGTAGTAGCTCTTTGAAATTTGACAAAATAAAGGAGATCTCAGTTTTGTCTCTATGGTTTGTTTCCTCTTCAAGTAGCTCTAGGCACATACTGTGGAAAAGCACTTTCATTGAGAGTTGTTGCCAAGCTACCAAGAAATTACGAGTTTCCGAAATACCAGCAAATATTTTTTCACCCAATCTTGATGATACGTGGTGGTAATGATCGGTACACAAATCGCACTTTACTCACCAAATTTTGTTTTTTTAGGTTGAAGCGTTCGTTTAGAGTAGCAGTTTTTATTTTTAGGTTTCCCTCTGTTCTCTTCTATATAGATAGATGAATTTGGAACTCTAAATCCAACATGGTTTGTAGTAGCTCTTTGAAACTTGACAAAATAAAGGAGTTCTCACTTTTGTCTCTATGGTTTGTTTCCTCATCAAGTAGCCCTAGGCACAGACTGTGGAAAAGCACTTTCATTGAGGGGTTGCCAAGCTTCTAAGAAATAACGAGTTTCCGAAATACCAGCAAATATTTTTTCACCCAATCTTGATGATACGTGGTAGTAATGATCAGTACACAAATGCCACTTGGCTCACCAAATTGTGTTCTTCTAGGTTGAAGCGTTCGTTTACAGTAGCAGTATTTATTTTTATTTTTCACTCTGTTCTCTCCTATATAGATAGATGAATTTGGAACACTAAATCCAACATGGTTCGTAGTAGCTCTTTGAAACTTGACAAAATAAAGGAGTTCTCAGTTTTGTCTCTATGGTTTCTTTCCTCTTGAAGTAGCCCTAGTTACTAACTGTGAAAAAGCAC
The DNA here is from genome assembly GCF_048772815.1 of Callospermophilus lateralis. Classification (NCBI taxonomy): domain Eukaryota; kingdom Metazoa; phylum Chordata; class Mammalia; order Rodentia; family Sciuridae; genus Callospermophilus; species Callospermophilus lateralis. Next base: position 22,698 of record NW_027517153.1, read on the forward strand.
TTTCATTGAAAGGGGTTGCCAAGCTTCCAAGAAATTACGAGTTTCCGAAATACAAGCAAACAGTTTTTCACCAAATCTTGATGATACTTGGTGGTAAAGATCGGTACACAAATCCCACTTGACTCAGCAAATTTTGTTCTTGTAGGTTGAAGCGTTAGTTTAGAGTAGCAGTTTATATTTTTAGGTGTCCCTCTGTTCTCTCCTATATAAATAGATGAATTTGGAACTCTAAATCCAACATGGTTTGTAGTAGCTCTCTGAAACTTGACAATAAAAAGGAGTTCTCAGTTTTGCCTCTATGATTTGTCCTTTTCAAGTAGCCCTAATCAGAGACTGTGGAAAAGCACTTTCATTGAAAGGCTTTGCCAAGCTCCCAAAAAATTAGGGGTTCCGAAATACCGGAAAACATTTTTTCACCCAATTTTGATGATACTTAGTGGTAATTACAAGTACACAAATCCCACTTGGCTCACCAAATTTTGCTCTTCTAGGTGGAAGCGTTCGTTTACAGTTGCAGTTTTTATTTTTGGTTTCACTCTGTTCTCTTTATATAGATAGATGAATTTGGAACTCTAAATCCAACATGGTTTGTAGTAGATCTTTGAAACTTGACAAAATAAAGGAGTTCTCAGTTTTGTCTCTATGGTTTGTTTCCTCTTCAAGTAGCCCTAGGCACAGACTGTGGAAAATCACTTTCATTGAAAGGGGTTGCCAATCATCCAAGAAATTACGAGTTTCCGAAATACCAGCAAATATTTTTTCACCCAATCTTGTTGATACGTGGTGGTTATGAGCGGTACACAAATCCCACTTGGCTCACCAAATTTTGTTCTTCTAGGTTGAATCGTTCATTTACTGTAGCAGTTTTTATTTTTAGGTTTTCCTCTGTTCTCTCCTATATAGATAGATGAATTTGGAACTCTAAATCCAACATGGTTTGTAGTAGATCTTTGAAACTTGACAAAATAAAGGAGTTCTCAGTTTTGTCTCTATGGTTTGTTTCCCCTTCAAGTAGCCCTAGGCACAGAGTGTGGAAAAGCACTTTCATTGAGAGGGGTTGCCAAGGATCTAAGAAATAACGAGTTTCCGTAAAACCAGCAAATATTTTTTCACCCAATCTTGATGATACGTGGGGGTAATGACAAGTACACAAATTTTACTTGGCTCAACAAATTTTGTTCTTCTAGGTTGAAGCGTTCGTTTACAATATGAGTTTTTATTTTTTAGGTTTCACTATGTTCTCTCCTATATAGATAGATGAATTTGGAACTGTAAATCCAACATGGTTTCTAGTAGCTCTTTGAAACTTGACAAAATAAAGGAGTTCTCAGTTTTGTCTCTATGGTTTGTTTCCTCTTCAAGTAGCCCTAGGCACAGACTGTGGAAAATCAATTTCATTGAGTGGGGTTGCCAAGCTTCTAAGAAATAACGAGTTTTCGAAATACCAGCAAATATTTTTTCACCCAATATTAATGATACTTGGTTGTAATGATCAGTACACAAATCCCACTTGACTCAACATATTTGGTTCTTCTAGGTTGAAGCGTTCGTTTACAGTTGCAGTTTATATTTTAAGGTGTCCCTCTGTTCTCTCCTATAGAGATAGATGAATTTGGAACTCTAAATCCAACATGGTTTGTAGTAGCTCTTTGTGACTTGACAAAATAAAGGAGTTCTCAGTTTTATCTCTATGATTTGTTTCCTCTTCAAGTAGCCCTAAGCAGAGGTGTGGAAAAGCACTTTCATTGAAAGGGGTTGCCAAGCTTCCAAAAAATTACGAGTTTCCGAAATACCAGCAAATATTGTTTCACCCAATCTTGATGATACTTGGTGTTAATGACAAGTACACAAATCCCACTTGGCTCACCAAATTTTGTTCCTCTAGATTGAAGCGTTCGTTTACAGTAGCAGTTTTTAATTTTAGGTCTCACTCTGTTCTCTCCAATATAGATAGATGAATTTGGAACTCTAAATCCAAAATGGTTTGTAGTAGCTATTTGAAACTTGACAAAATAAAGGAGTTCTCAGTTTTGTCTCTATGATTTGATTCCTCTTCAAGTAGCCCTAGGCACAGACTGTGGAAAAGCACTTTCATTGAGAGGGGTTGCCAAGCTTCTAAGAAATAACAAGTTTCCAAAATACCAGCAAATATTTTTTCACCCAATCTTGATGATACTTGGTGGTAATGATCAGTAGAAAAATCCCACTTGACTCACCAAACTGTGTTCTTCTAGGTTGAAGCGTTCCTTTACAGTAGCAGTTTATATTTTCAGGTGTCCCTCTGTTCTCTCCTATATAGATAGAAGAATTTGGAACTCTAAATAAAACATGTTTTGTAGTAGCTCTTGAAACTTGACAACATAAAGGAGTTCTCAGTTTTGTCTCTATAATTTGTTTCCTCTTCAAGTAGTACTAAGCAGAGACTGTGGAAAAGCACTTTCATTGAAAGGGGTTGCCAAGCTTCAAAGAAATTACGAGTTTCCGAAATACCAGCAAATATTTTTTCATCCAATCTTGATGATACTTGGTGGTAATGATCATGACACAAATCCCACTTGGCTCACCAAATTTTGTTCTTCTAGGTTGAAGCATTCGTCTACAGTAGTCGTTTTTATATTTAGGTTTTCCTCTGTTCTCTCCTATATAGATAGATTAATTTGGAACTCTAAATCCAACATGGTTTGTAGTCGCTCTTTGAAACTTGACAAAAAAATGTAGTTCTCCGTATTGTCTCTATGGTTTGTTTTTTCTTCAATTAGCCCTAAGCAGAGACTGTGGAAAAGCACTTTCATTAAAAAGGGTTGCCAAGCTTCCTATAAATTACGAGTTTCCGAAATACCAGCAAATATTTTTTCACCCAATCTTGATGATACGTGGTGGTAATGACAAGTACACAAATCCCACTTGGCTCTCCAAATTTTGTTCTTCTAGGTGGAAGCGTTCGTTTCCAGTTGCAGTTTTTATTTTTGGTTTCACTCTGTTCTCTCCTATGTACATAGATGAATTTGGAACTCTAAATCCAACATGGTTTGTAGTCGCTCTTTGAAACTTGACAAAAAAAGTAGTTCTCAGTTTTGTCTATATGGTTTGTTTCCTCTTAGTAGCCCTAAGCAGAGACTGTGGAAAAGCACTTTCATTGAAACGGGTTGCCAAGCTTCTAAGAAATAACGAGTTTCTGAAACACCAGCAAATATTTTTTCACCCAATCTTGATGATACTTGGTGGTAATGATCAGTACACAAATCCCACATGGCTCACCAAATTTTGTTCTTCTAGGTTGAAGCGTTCATCTACAGTATGAGTTTTTATGTTTAGGTTTGACTCTTTTCTCTTCTATGTAGATAGATGAATTGGGAACTCTAAATCCAACATGGTTTTTAGTAGCTCTTTGAAACTTGACAAAATAAAGGAGTTCTCACTTTTGTCTCTATAATTTGTTTCCTCTTCAAGTAGCCCTAAGCAGAGACTGTGGAAAAGCACATTCATTGACAGGGGTTGCGAAGCTTCCAAGAAATAACGAGTTTCCGAAAAACCAGCAAATATTTTTTCACCCAATCTTGATGATACTTGGTGGTAATGATCAGTAAACAAATCCCACTTGGCTCACCAAATTTTGTTCTTCTAGGTTGAAGCGTTAGGCTACAGTAGTCGTTTTTATATTTAGGTTTTCCTCTGTTCTCTCCTATATAGATAGATTAATATGGAACTCTAAATCCAACATGGTTTGTAGTCGCTCTTTGAAACTTGACAAAAAAATGTAGTTCTCAGTTTTGTCTCTATGGTTTCTTTTTTCTTCAATTAGCCCTAAGCAGAGACTGTGGAAAGCCCTTTAATAAAAAGTGTTGCCAAGCGTCCTATAAATTACGGTTTTCCGAAATACCAGCAAATATTTTTTTACCCAATCTTGATGATACGTGGTGGTAATGACAAGTACACAAATGCCACTTGGCTCACCAAATTTTGTTCTTCTAGGTTGAAGCGTTCGTCTACAGTAGTCGTTTTTATATTTAGGTTTCCCTCTGTTCTCTAATATATAGATAGATTAATTTGGAACTCTAAATCCAACATGGTTTGTAGTCGCTCTTTGAAACTTGACAAAAAAAGTAGTTCTCAGTTTTGTCTCTATGATTTCTTTCCTCTTCAAGTAGCCCTAAGCAGAGACTATGGAAAAGCACTTTCATTGAAAGGGGTTGCCAAGCTTCCAAGAAATAACGAGTTTCTGAAACACCAGCAAATATTTTTTCACCCAATCTTGATGATACTTGGTGGTAATGATCGGTACACAAATCCCACATGGCTCACCAAATTTTGTTCTTCTAGGTTGAAGCGTTCATCTACAGTATGAGTTTTTATTTTTAGGTTTCACTCTTTTCTCTTCTATGTAGATAGATGAATTTGGAACTCTAAATCCAACATGGTTTGTAGTCGCTCTTTGAAACTTGACAAAAAAATGTAGTTCTCAGTTTTGTCTCTATGGTTTGTTTTTTCTTCAATTAGCCTTAAGCAGAGACTGTGGAAAGCCCTTTAATAAAAAGTGTTGCCAAGCTTCCTATAAATTACGGGTTTCCGAAATACCAGCAAATATTTTTTTACCCAATCTTGATGATACGTGGTGGTAATGACAAGTACACAAATCCCACTTGGCTCACCAAATTTTGTTCTTCTAGGTTGAAGCGTTCGTCTACAGTAGTCGTTTTTATATTTAGGTTTCCCTCTGTTCTCTCCTATATAGATAGATTAATTTGGAACTCTAAATCCAACATGGTTTGTAGTCGCTCTTTGAAACTTGACAAAAAAAGTAGTTCTCAGTTTTGTCTCTATGGTTTCTTTCCTCTTCAAGTAGCCCTAAGCAGAGACTATGGAAAAGCACTTTCATTGAAAGGGGTTGCCAAGCTTCCAAGAAATAACGAGTTTCTGAAACACCAGCAAATATTTTTTCACCCAATCTTGATGATACTTGGTGGTAATGATCGGTACACAAATCCCACATGGCTCACCAAATTTTGTTCTTCTAGGTTGAAGCGTTCATCTACAGTATGAGTTTTTATGTTTAGGTTTCACTCTTTTCTCTTCTATGTAGATAGATGAATTTGGAACTCTAAATCCAACATGGTTTGTAGTAGCTCTTTGAAACTTGACAAAATAAAGGAGTTCTCAGTTTTGTCGCTATGGTTTGTTTCCTCTTCAAGTAGCCCTAGGCACAGACTGTGGAAAAGCACTCTCATTGAGAGGGGTTGCCAAGCTTCTAAGAAATAACGAGTTTCTGAAATACCAGCGAATATATTTTTCACCCAATCTTGATGAAACTTGCTGGTAATGATTAGTACACAAATACCACTTGGCTCACCAAATTATGTTCTTCTAGGTTGAAGCGTTCGTCTACAGTAGCAGTTTTTATGTTTATGTTTCACTCTGTTCTCTCCTATGTAGATAGATGAATTTGGAACTCTAAATCCAAAATGGTTTGTAGTAGCTCTTTGAAACTTGAAAAAATAAAGGAGTTCTCAGTTTTGTCTCTATAATTTGTTTCCTCCTCAAGTAGCCCTAAGGAGAGACTGTGGAAAAGCACTTTCATTGAAAGGGGTTGCAAGCTTCCAAGAAATTACGAGTTTCCGAAATAGCAGCATGTATTTTCTCACCCAATCTTGATGATACTTGGTGGTAATGATCGGTACACAAATCCCACTTGACTCACCATATTTTGGTCTTTTAGTTTGAAGCGTTCGTTTACAGTAGCAATTTATATTCTCAGGTTTCCCTCTGTTCTCTCCTATATACATAGATGAATTTGGAACACTAAATCCAACATGGTTTGTAGTAGCTCTTTGAAACTTGACAAAATAAAGGAGTTCTCAGTTTTGTCTCTATGTTTTGTTTCCCCTTCAAGTAGCCCAAGGCACAGACTGTGGAAATGCACTTTCATTGAGAGGGGTTGCCAAGCCTCTAAGAAATAACGAGTTTCCGAAAAACCAGCAAATAATATTTCACCCAATCTTGATGATACTTGGTGGTAATGATCAGTAAACAAATCCCACTTGGCTCACCATATTTTTGTTCTTCTAGGTTGAAGCGTTCGGCTACAGTAGTCGTTTTTATATTTAGGTTTTCCTCTGTTCTCTCCTATATAGATAGATTAATTTGGAACTCTAAATCCAACATGGTTTGTAGTCGCTCTTTGAAACTTGACAAAAAAAGTAGTTCTCAGTTTTGTCTCTATGGTTTGTTTTTTCTTCAATTAGCCCTAAGCAGAGACTGTGGAAAAAAACTTTCATTAAAAAGGGTTGACAAGCTTCCTATAAATTACGAGTTTCCGAAATACCAGCAAATATTTTTTCAACCAATCTTGATGATACGTGGTGGTAATGACAAGTACACAAATCCCACTTGGCTCACCAAATTTTGTTCTTCTATGTTGAAGCGTTCATCTACAGTAGTCGTTTTTATATTTAGTTTTCCCTCTGTTCTCTCCTATATAGATAGATGAAATTGGAACTCTAAATCCAACATGGTTTGTAGTAGCTCTTTGAAACTTGACAAAATAAAGGAGTTCTCAGTTTTTCTCTATGGTTTGTTTCCTCTTCAACTAGCCCTAGGCACAGACTGTGGAAAATCACTTTCATTGAGAGGGGTTGCTAAGCTTCTAAGAAATAATGAGTTTCCGAAATACCAGCAAATATTTTTTCACCCAATCTTGATGATACTTGGTGGTAATGATCAGTACACAAATTCCAGTTTGCTCACCAAATTTTGTTCTTCTAGGTTGAAGCGTTCGTCTACAGTAGCAGTTTTTATGTTTAGGTTTCACTCTGTTCCCTCCTATGTAGATACATGAATTTGGAACTCTAAATCCAACATGGTTTGTAGTACCTCTTTGAAACTTGACTAAATAAAGGAGTTCTCAGTTTTGTCTCTATAATTTGTTTCCTCTTCAAGTAGCCCATACAGAGATTGTGGAAAAGCCTTTTCATTGAAAGGGGTTGCCAAGCTTCCAAGAAATTACGAATTTACGAAATACCATCAAATATTTTTTCACCCAATCTTGATGATACGTGGTGGTAATGATCATTACACAAATCCTACTTGGCTCACCAAATTTTGTTCCTCTAGGTTGAAGCGTTCGTTTACAGCAGCAGTTTTTATTTTTAGTTTTCCCTTTGTTCTCTCCTATATAGATAGATGAATTTGAAACTCTTAATCCAACAAGGTTTGTAGTAGCACTTTGAAAGTTGTCAAAATAAAGGAGTTCTCACTTTTGTCTCAATGGTTTGTTTCCAATTCAAGTAGCCCTAGGCACAGACTGTGGAAAAGCACTTTCATTGAGAGGGGTTGCCAAGCTTCTAAAAATAACGAGTTTCCGAAATACCAGCAAATATTCTTTCACCCAATCTTGATGAAACTTGGTGGTAATGATCAGTACACAAATACCACTTGGCTCACCAAATTATGTTCTTCTAGTTTGAAGCGTTCGTCTACAGTAGCAGTTTTTATGTTTAGGTTTCACTCTGTTCTCTCCTATGTAGATAGATGAATTTGGAACTCTAAATCCAACATGGTTTGTAGTAGCTGTTTGAAAATTGACAAAATAAAGGAGTTCTCAGTTTTGTCTCTATAATTTGTTTCCTCTTCACGTAGCACTAAGGAGAGACTGTGGAAATGCACTTTCATTGAAAGGTGTTGCAAGCTTCCAAGAAATTACGAGTTTCAGAAATACCAGCATGTATTTTTTCACCCAATCTTGATGATACTTGGTTTTAATGATCGGTACAAATATCCCACTTGATTCACCAAATTTTGTTCTTTTAGTTTGAAGCGTTCGTTTACAGTAGCAGTTTATATTCTCAGGTTACCCTCTGTTCTCTCCTATATAGATAGATGAATTAGGAACTCTAAATCCAACATGGTTTGTAGTAGCTCTTTGAAACTTGAAAAAATAAAGGAATTCTAAGTTTTGTCTCTATTATTTGTTTCCTCTTCAAGTAGCCCTAAGCAGAAACTGTGGAAAAGCACTTTCATTGAAAGGGGTTGCCAAGGTTCCAAAAAATTACGAGTTTCCGAAATGCCAGCAAATATTTTTTCATCCAATCTTGATGATACTTGGTGGTAATGATCAGTACACAAATCCCACTTGGCTCACCAAATTTTGTTCTTCTAGGTTGAAGCATTCGTCTACAGTAGCAGTTTTTATATTTAGGTTTTCCTCTGTTCTCTCCTATATAGATAGATTAATTTGGAACTCTAAATCCAACATGGTTTGTAGTCGCTCTTTGAAACATGACAAAAAAATGTAGTTCTCAGTATTGTCTCTATGGTTTGTTTCCTCTTAGTAGCCCTAAGCAGAGACTGTGGAAAAGCACTTTCATTGAAACGGGTTGCCAAGCTTCTAAGAAATAACGAGTTTCTGAAACACCAGCAAATATTTTTTCACCCAATCTTGATGATACTTGGTGGTAATGATCAGTACACAAATCCCAAATGGCTCACCAAATTTTGTTCTTCTAGGTTGAAGCGTTCATCTACAGTATGAGTTTTTATGTTTAGGTTTCACTCTTTTCTCTTCTATGTAGATAGATGAATTGGGAACTCTAAATCCAACATGGTTTTTAGTAGCTCTTTGAAACTTGGCAAAATAAAGGAGTTCTCACTTTTGTCTCTATAATTTGTTTCCTCTTCAAGTAGCCCTAAGCAGAGACTGTGGAAAAGCACTTTCATTGACAGGGGTTGCGAAGCTTCCAAGAAATAACGAGTTTCCGAAAAACCAGCAAATATTTTTTCACCCAATCTTGATGATACTTGGTGGTAATGATCAGTAAACAAATCCCACTTGGCTCACCAAATTTTGTTCTTCTAGGTTGAAGCGTTAGGCTACAGTAGTCGTTTTTATATTTAGGTTTTCCTCTGTTCTCTCCTATATAGATAGATTAATTTGGAACTCTAAATCCAACATGGTTTGTAGTCGCTCTTTGAAACTTGACAAAAAAATGTAGTTCTCAGTTTTGTCTCTATGGTTTGTTTTTTCTTCAATTAGCCCTAAGCAGAGACTGTGGAAAGCCCTTTAATAAAAAGTGTTGCCAAGCTTCCTATAAATTACGGGTTTCCGAAATACCAGCAAATATTTTTTTACCCAATCTTGATGATACGTGGTGGTAATGACAAGTACACAAATCCCACTTGGCTCACCAAATTTTGTTCTTCTAGGTTGAAGCGTTCGTCTACAGTAGTCGTTTTTATATTTAGGTTTCCCTCTGTTCTCTCCTATATAGATAGATTAATTTGGAACTCTAAATACAACATGGTTTGTAGTCGCTCTTTGAAACTTGACAAAAAAAGTAGTTCTCAGTTTTGTCTCTATGATTTCTTTCCTCTTCAAGTAGCCCTAAGCAGAGACTATGGAAAAGCACTTTCATTGAAAGGGGTTGCCAAGCTTCCAAGAAATAACGAGTTTCTGAAACACCAGCAAATATTTTTTCACCCAATCTTGATGATACTTGGTGGTAATGATCGGTACACAAATCCCACATGGCTCACCAAATTTTGTTCTTCTAGGTTGAAGCGTTCATCTACAGTATGAGTTTTTATGTTTAGGTTTCACTCTTTTCTCTTCTATGTAGATAGATGAATTTGGAACTCTAAATCCAACATGGTTTGTAGTAGCTCTTTGAAACTTGACAAAATAAAGGAGTTCTCAGTTTTGTCGCTATGGTTTGTTTCCTCTTCAAGTAGCCCTAGGCACAGACTGTGGAAAAGCACTCTCATTGAGAGGGGTTGCCAAGCTTCTAAGAAATAACGAGTTTCTGAAATACCAGCAAATATTTTTTTCACCCAATCTTGATGAAACTTGCTGGTAATGATTAGTACACAAATACCACTTGGCTCACCAAATTATGTTCTTCTAGGTTGAAGCGTTCGTCTACAGTAGCAGTTTTTATGTTTATGTTTCACTCTGTTCTCTCCTATGTAGATAGATGAATTTGGAACTCTAAATCCAAAATGGTTTGTAGTAGCTCTTTGAAACTTGAAAAAATAAAGGTGTTCTCAGTTTTGTCTCTATAATTTGTTTCCTCCTCAAGTAGCCCTAAGGAGAGACTGTGGAAAAGCACTTTCATTGAAAGGGGTTGCAAGCTTCCAAGAAATTACGAGTTTCCGAAATAGCAGCATGTATTTTCTCACCCAATCTTGATGATACTTGGTGGTAATGATCGGTACACAAATCCCACTTGACTCACCATATTTTGGTCTTTTAGTTTGAAGCGTTCATTTACAGTAGCAATTTATATTCTCAGGTTTCCCTCTGTTCTCTCCTATATACATAGATGAATTTGGAACACTAAATCCAACATGGTTTGTAGTAGCTCTTTGAAACTTGACAAAATAAAGGAGTTCTCAGTTTTGTCTCTATGTTTTGTTTCCCCTTCAAGTAGCCCTAGGCACAGACTGTGGAAATGCACTTTCATTGAGAGGGGTTGCCAAGCCTCTAAGAAATAACGAGTTTCCGAAAAACCAGCAAATAATATTTCACCCAATCTTGATGATACTTGGTGGTAATGATCAGTAAACAAATCCCACTTGGCTCACCATATTTTTGTTCTTCTAGGTTGAAGCGTTCGGCTACAGTAGTCGTTTTTATATTTAGGTTTTCCTCTGTTCTCTCCTATATAGATAGATTAATTTGGAACTCTAAATCCAGCATGGTTTGTAGTCGCTCTTTGAAACATGACAAAAAAACGTAGTTCTCAGTTTTGTCTCTATGGTTTGTTTTTTCTTCAATTAGCCCTAAGCAGAGACTGTGGAAAAAAACTTTCATTAAAAAGGGTTGACAAGCTTAATATAAATTACGAGTTTCCGAAATACCAGCAAATATTTTTTCAACCAATCTTGATGATACGTGGTGGTAATGACAAGTACACAAATCCCACTTGGCTCACCAAATTTTGTTCTACTATGTTGAAGCGTTCATCTACAGTAGTCGTTTTTATATTTAGTTTTCCCTCTGTTCTCTCCTATATAGATAGATGAAATTGGAACTCTAAATCCAACATGGTTTGTAGTAGCTCTTTGAAACTTGACAAAATAAAGGAGTTCTCAGTTTTGTCTCTATGGTTTGTTTCCTCTTCAACTAGCCCTAGGCACAGACTGTGGAAAATCACTTTCATTGAGAGGGGTTGCTAAGCTTCTAAGAAATAACGAGTTTCCGAAATACCAGCAAATATTGTTTCACCCAATCTTGATGATACTTGGTGGTAATGATCAGTACACAAATCCCACTTGGCTCACCAAATTTTGTTCTTCTAGGTTGAAGCGTTCGTCTAGAGTAGCAGTTTTTATGTTTAGGTTTCACTCTGTTCTCTCCTATGTAGATAGATGAATTTGGAACTCTAAATCCAACATGGTTTGTAGTAGCTCTTTGAAACTTGACAAAATAAAGGAGTTCTCAGTTTTGTCTCTATAATTTCTTTCCTCTTCAAGTAGCCCTAAGCAAAGACTGTGTAAAAGCACTTTCATTGACAGGGGTTGCCAAGCTAACAAGAAATTATGAGTTTCCGAAATACCAGCAAATATTTTTCACCAAATCTGGATATACGTGGTGGTAATGATAAGTACACAAATCCCACTTGGCTCACCAGATTTTGTTCTTCTAGGTTGAAGCGTTGTTTACAGTAGCAGTTTTTATTTTTAGGTTTCCCTCTGTTCTATCCTATATAGATAGATGAATTTGGAACTCTAAATTCAACATGGTTTGTAGTAGCTCTTTGAAACTTGAAAAAATAAAAGATTTCTCAGCTTTGTCTCTATAATTTGTTTCCACTTCAAGTAGCCAAAAGCAGAGAATTTGGAAAAGCACTTTCATTGAAAGGGGTTGCCAAGCTTCCAAGAAATTACCAGTTTCCGAAATACCAGCAAATATTTTTTCGCCCAATCTTGATGATACTTGGTGGTAATGACAAGTACACAAATCCCACTTGGCTCACCAAATTTTGTTCTTCTAGGTTGAAGCGTTCGTTTACAGTAGCAGTTTTTATTTTTAGGTTTCCCTCGGTTATCTCCTATGTGGATAGATGACTTTGGAACTCTAAATCAACCATGGTTTGTAGTAGCTCTTTGAAACTTGAAAAAAAAACTATTTCTCAGTTTTGTCTTTATGATTTGTTTCCTCTTCAAGTAGCCCTAGGCAGAGACTGTGGAAAAGCACTTTCATTGAAAGGGGTTGCCAAGCTTCCAAGAAATTACGAGTTTCCGAAATACCAGCAAATATTTTTTCACCCAATCTTGTTGATACGTGGTGGTAATGATCGGTACACAAATCCCCTTGGCTCACCAAATTTTGTTCTTCTAGGTTGAAGCGTTCATTTACTGTAGCAGTTTTTATTTTTAGGTTTTCCTCTGTATTCTCCTATATAGATAGATGAATTTGTAACTCTAAATCCAACATGGTTTGTGGTAGCTCTTTGAAACTTGACAAAATAAAGGAGTTCTCAGTTTTGTCTCTATGGTTTGTTTCCCCTTCAAGTAGCCCTACGCACAGACTGTGGAAAAGTACTTTCATTGAGAGGGGTTGCCAAGCTTCTAAGAAATAACGAGTTTCCGAAATACCAGCAAATATTTTTTCACCCAATCTTGATGATACTTGGTGGTAATGATCAGTACACAAATCCCACTTGGCTCACCAAATTTTGTTCTTCTATGTTGAAGCGTTCGTCTAGAGTAGCAGTTTTTATGTTTAGGTTTCACTCTGTTCTCTCCTATGTAGATAGATGAATTTGAAACTTTAATCCAACATGGTTTGTAGTAGCTTTTTGAAACTTGACAAAATAAAGGAGTTCTCAGTTTTGTCTCTATAATTTCTTTCCTCTTCAAGTAGCCCTAAGCAATGACTGTGGAAAATCACTTGCATTTACAGGGGTTGCCAAGCTACCAAGAATTTATGAGTTTCCGAAATACCAGCAAAAATTTTTTCACCCAATCTGGATGATACGTGGTGGTAATGACAAGTACACAAATCCCACTTGGCTCACCAAATTTTGTTCTTCTAGGTTGAAGCGTTCGTCTACAATAGCAGTTTTTATATTTAGGTTTCACTCTGTTCTCTCCTATGTAGATAGATGAATTTGGAACTCTAAATCCAACATGGTTTCTAGTAGCTCTTTGAAACTTGACAAAATAAAGGAATTCTCAGTTTTGTCTCTATGGTTTATTTCCTCTACAAGTAGCCCTATGCACAGACTGTGGAAAAGCACTGTCATTGAGAGCGGTAGCCAAGCTTCTAAGAAATAACAAGTTTCCGAAATACCAGCAAATATTTTTTCACCCAATCTTGATGATACTTGGTGGTAATGATCAGTACACAAATCCCACTTGGCTAACCAAATTTTCTTCCTCTAGGTTGACGCGTTCGTCTACAGTAGCAGTTTTTATTCTTAGGTTTCACTCTGTTCTCTCCTATGTAGATAGATGAATTTGGAACTCAAAATCCAACATGGTTTGTTGTAGCTCTTTGAAACTTGACAAAATAAAGGAGTTCTCAGTTTGTTCTCTATAATTTGTTTACTCTTCACGGAGCCCTAAGAAGAGACTGTGGAAACGCACTTTCATTGAAAGAGGTTGCCAAGCTTCCAAGAAATAACGAGTTTCCGAAATACCAGCAAATATTTTATCACCCAATCTTGATGATACGTGATGGTAATGACAAGTACACAAATCCCACATGGGTCACCAAATTTTGTTCTTCTAGGTTGAAGCGTTCGTTTCAAGTAGCAGTTTTTATTTTTAGGTTTCACTCTGTTCTCTCCTATATAGATAGATGAATTTGGAACTCTAAATCCAACATGGTTTCTAGTAGCTCTTTGAAACTTGACAAAATAAAGGAGTTCTCCGCTTTGTCTTTGTAATTTGTTTCCTCTTCAAGTAACCCTAAGCAGAGACTTTGGAAAAGCACTTTCATTGAAAGGGGTTGCCAAGCTTCTAAGAAATAACGAGTTTTTGAAATACCAGCATATATTTTTTCACCGAATTTTGATGATACTTGGTGGTAATGACAAGTACACAAATCCCACTTGGCTCATCAAATTTTGTTCTTCTAGGTTGAAGCGTTCGTTTCAAGTAGCAGTTTTTATTTTTAGGTTTCACTCTGTTCTCTCCTATATAGATAGATGAATTTGGAACTCTAAATCCAACATGGTTTGTAGTAGTTCTTTGAAACTTGACAAATGAATAGTTCTCAGTTTTGTCTCTATGGTTTGTTTCCTCTTCAAGTAGCCCTAAGCAGAGACTGTAGAAAAGCACTTTCATTGAAAGGGGTTGCCAAGCTTCCAAGAAATTATTATTTTCCGAAATAGCAGCAAATATTTTTTCACCCAATCTGGATGATAAATGGTGGTGATGACAAGTACACAAATCCCACTTGACTCACCAAATTTTGTTCTTCTAGGTTGAAGCGTTCGTTTACAGTAGCAGTTTATATTTTTAGGTTTCACTCTGTTCTCTCCTATATAGATAGATGAATTTGGAACTCTAAATCCAACATGGTTTGTAGTAGCGCTTTGAAAGTTGACAAAATAAAGGTGTTCTCAGTTTTGTCTCTTTAATTTGTATCCGCTTCAAGTAGCCCTAAGCAGAGACTGTGGAAAAGCACTTTCATTGACAGGGGTTGCCAAGCTTCCAAGAAATAACGAGTTTCCAAAATACCAGCAAATATTTTTTCACCAGATCTTGATGATACTTGGTGGTAATGATCAGTACACAAATCCCACTTGACTCACCAAATTTTGGTCTTCTAGGTTGAAGCGTTCGTTTACAGTAGCAGATTATATTTTTAGGTTTCCCTCTGTTCTCCCCTATATAGATAGATGAATTTGGAACTCTAAATCCGACATGGTTTGTAGTAGCACTATGAAACTTGACAAAATAAGGGAGTTCTCAGTTTTGTCTCTATGGTTGTTTCCTCTTCAAGTAGCCCTAGGCACAGACTGTGGAAAAGCACTTGCATTGAGAGGCGTTGCCAGGATTCTAAGAAATAACGAGTTTCCGAAATACCAGCAAATATTTTCTCACGCAATCTTGATGATACTTGGTGGTAATGATCAGTACACAAATCCCACTTGGATCACCAAATTCTGTTCTTCTAGGTTGAAGCGTTCGTCTACAGTAGCAGTTTTTATATTTAGGTTTCCCTCTGTTCTCTCCTATATAGATAGATGAATTTGGAACTCTAAATCCAACATGCTTTGTAGTAGCTCTTTGAAACTTGTCAAAATAAAGGAGTTCTCAGTTTTTTCGCTATGGTTTGTTTCCTCTTCAAGTAGCCCTAGGCACAGACTGTGGAAAAGCACTTTCATTGAGAGAGGTTGCAAAGCTTCTAAGAAATAACGAGTTTCCGAAATACCAGCAAATATTTTTTTACCCAGTCTTGATGATACGTGGTGGTAATGACAAGTACACAACACCAACTTGGCTCACCAAATTTTGTTCTTCTAGGTTGAAGCGTTCGGCTACAGTAGTCGTTTTTATATTTAGGTTTTCCTCTGTTCTCTCCTATATAGATAGATTAATTTGGAACTCTAAATCCAACATGGTTTGTAGTCGCTCTTTGAAACTTGACAAAAAATGTAGTTCTCAGTTTTGTTTCTATGGTTTGTTTTTTCTAAATTAGCCCTAAGCAGAGACTGTGGAAAAGCACTTTAATTAAAAAGGGTTGCCAAGCTTCCTATAAATTACGAGTTTCCGAAATACCAGCAAATATTTTTTCACCCAATCTTGATGATACGTGGTGGTAGTGACAAGTACACAAATCCCACTTGGCTCACCAAATTTTATTCTTCTAGGTTGAAGCATTCGTCTACAGTAGTCGTTTTTATATTTAGTTTTCCCTCTGTTCTCTCCTATATAGATAGATTAATTTGGAACTCTAAATCCAACATGGTTTGTAGTCGCTCTTTGAAACTTCACAAAAAAAAAGTAGTTCTCAGTTTTGTCTCTATGGTTTGTTTCCTCTTCAAGTAGCCCTAAGCAGAGACTGTGGAAAAGCACTTTCATTGAAAGGGGTTAGCAAGCTTCCAAGAAATAACGAGTTTCTGAAACACCAGCAAATATTTTTTCACCCAATCTTGATGATACTTGGTGGTAATGATTGGTACACAAATCCCACATGGCTCACCAAATTTTGTTCTTCTAGGTTGAAGCGTTCATCTACAGTATGAGTTTTTATGTTTAGGTTTCACTCTTTTCTCTTCTATGTAGATAGATGAATTTGGAACTCTAAATCCAACATGGTTTGTAGTAACTTTTTGAAACTTGACAAAATAAAGGAGATCTCAGTTTTGTCTCTATAATTTTTTTCCTCTTATAGTAGCCCTAAGCAGAGACTGTTTAAAAGCACTTTCATTGACAGGGGTTGCCAAGCTTCCAAGAAATAACGAGTTTCCGAAATACCAGCAAATATTTTTTCACCCAATCTTGATGATACTTGGTGGTAATGATCGGTACACAAATCCCACTTGACACACCAAATTTTGGTCTTCTAGGTTGAAGCATTCGTTTACAGAAGCAGTTTATATTTTCAGGTTTCCCTCTGTTCTCTCCTATATAGATAGATGAATTTGGAACTCTAAATCCAACATGGTATGTAGTAGCCCTATGAAAATTGACAAAATAAAGGAGTTCTCAGTTTTGTCTCTATGTTTTGTTTCCCTTCATTTAGCCAAGGCACAGACTGTGGAAACGCACTTTCATTGAGAGGGGTTGCAAAGCTTCTAAGAAATAACAAGTTTCCGAAAAACCAGCAAATATTTTTTCACCCAATCTTGATGATACTTGGTGGTAATGATTGGTACACAAATGCCACTTGGCTCACCAAATTTTGTTCTTCTAGGTTGAAGCATTCATCTACAGTATCAGTTTTTATGTTTAGGTTTCACCCTGTTTTCTTCTATGTAGATACATGAATTTGGAACTCTAAATCCAACATGGTTTGTAGTAGCTCTTTGAAACTTGACAAAAAAAGTAGTTCTCAGTTTTGTCTCTATGGTTTGTTTTTTCTTCAATTAGCCCTAAGCAGAGACTGTGGAAAAGCACTTTCATTAAAAAGGTTTGCCAAGCTTCCAAGAAATAACGAGTTTCCGAAATACCAGCAAATATTTTTTCACCCAATCTTGATGATACGTGGTGGTAATGACAAGTACACAAATCCCACTTGGCTCCCCAAATTTTGTTCTTCTAGGTGGAAGCGTTCGTTTACAGTTGCAGTTTTTATTTTTGGTTTCACTCTGTTCTCTCCTATATAGATAGATGAATTTGAAACTCTAAATCCAACATGGTTTGTAGTAGCTCTTTGAAACTTGACAAAATAAAGGAGTTCTCAGTTTTGTCTCTATG
This sequence comes from Callospermophilus lateralis, assembly GCF_048772815.1. Classification (NCBI taxonomy): domain Eukaryota; kingdom Metazoa; phylum Chordata; class Mammalia; order Rodentia; family Sciuridae; genus Callospermophilus; species Callospermophilus lateralis. The sequence goes on from NW_027517153.1 coordinate 40,062, forward strand.
GTTTCTTTCCCCTTCAAGTAGCCCTAGGCACAGACTGTGGAAACGCCCTTTCATTGAGAGGGGTTGCCAAGCTTCTAAGAAATAACGAGTTTCCGAAAAACCAGCAAATATTTTTTCACAAAATCTTGATGATGCTTGGTGGTAATGATCAGTAAACAAATACCACTTGGCTCACCAAATTTTGCTCTTCTAGGTTGAAGCGTTCGTCTACAGTTCTCGTTTTTATATTTAGGTTTTCCTCAGTTCTTTCCTATATAGATAGATGAATTTGGAACTCTAAATCCAACATGGTTTGTAGTAGCTCTTTGAAACTTGACAAAATAAAGGAGTTCTCAGTTTTGTCTCTATGGTTGTTTCCTCTTCATGTAGCCCTAGGCACAGACTGTGGAAAACCAGTTTCATTGAGAGGGGTTGCCAAGCTTCCAAGAAATAACGAGTTTCTGAAACACCAGCAAATATTTTTTCACCCAATCTTGATGATACTTGGTGGTAATGATCGGTACACAAATCCCACATGGCTCACCAAATTTTGTTCTTCTAGGTTGAAGCGTTCATCTACAGTATGAGTTTTTATGTTTAGGTTTCACTCTTTTCTCTTCTATGTAGATAGATGAATTTGGAACTCTAAATCCAACATGGTTTGTAGTAGCTCTTTGAAACTTGACAAAATAAAGGAGTTCTCAGTTTTGTCGCTATGGTTTGTTTCCTCTTCAAGTAGCCCTAGGCACAGACTGTGGAAAAGCACTCTCATTGAGAGGGGTTGCCAAGCTTCTAAGAAATAACGAGTTTCCGAAATACCAGCAAATATTTTTTTCACCCAATCTTGATGAAACTTGCTGTTAATGATTAGTACACAAATACCACTTGGCTCACCAAATTATGTTCTTCTAGGTTGAAGCGTTCGTCTACAGTAGCAGTTTTTATGTTTAGGTTTCACTCTGTTCTCTCCTATGTAGATAGATGAATTTGAAACTCTAAATCCAAAATGGTTTGTAGTAGCTCTTTGAAACTTGAAAAAATAAAGGAGTTCTCAGTTTTGTCTCTATAATTTGTTTCCTCCTCAGGTAGCCCTAAGGAGAGACTGTGGAAAAGCACTTTCATTGAAAGGGGTTGCAAGCTTCCAAGAAATTACGAGTTTCCGAAATAGCAGCATGTATTTTCTCACCCAATCTTGATGATACTTGGTGGTAATGATCGGTACACAAATCCCACTTGACTCACCATATTTTGGTCTTTTAGTTTGAAGAGTTCGTTTACAGTAGCAATTTATATTCTCAGGTTTCCCTCTGTTCTCTCCTATATACATAGATGAATTTGGAACACTAAATCCAACATGGTTTGTAGTAGCTCTTTGAAACTTGACAAAATAAAGGAGTTCTCAGTTTTGTCTGTATGTTTTGTTTTCCCTTCAAGTAACCCAAGGCACAGACTGTGGAAATGCACTTTCATTGAGAGGGGTTGCCAAGCCTCTAAGAAATAACGAGTTTCCGAAAAACCAGTAAATAATATTTCACCCAATCTTGAGGATACTTGGTGGTAATGATCAGTAAACAAATCCCACTTGGCTCACCATATTTTTGTTCTTCTAGGTTGAAGCGTTCGCCTACAGTAGTCGTTTTTATATTTAGGTTTTCCTCTGTTCTCTCCTATATAGATAGATTAATTTGGAACTCTAAATCCAACATGGTTTGTAGTCGCTCTTTGAAACTTGACAAAAAAAAGTAGTTCTCAGTTTTGTCTCTATGGTTTGTTTTTTCTTCAATTAGCCCTAAGCAAAGACTGTGGAAAAAAACTTTAATTAAAAAGGGTTGACAAGCTTCCTATAAATTACGAGTTTCCGAAATAACAGCAAATATTTTTTCACCCAATCTTGATGATACGTGGTGGTAATGACAAGTACACAAATCCCACTTGGCTCACCAAATTTTGTTCTTCTATGTTGAAGCGTTCACCTACAGTAGTCGTTTTTATATTTAGTTTTCCCTCTGTTCTCTCCTATATAGATAGATTAATTTGGAAATCTAAATCCAACATGGTTTGTAGTCACTCTTTGAAAATTCACAAAAAAAAGTAGTTCTCAGTTTTGTCTCTATGGTTTGTTTCCTCTTCAAGTAGCCCCAAGCAGAGACTGTGGAAAAGCACTTTCATTGAAAGGGGTTAGCAAGCTTCCAAGAAATAACGAGTTTCTGAAACACCAGCAAATATTTTTTCACCCAGTCTTGATGATACTTGGTGGTAATGATTGGTACACAAATCCCACATGGCTCACCAAATTTTGTTCTTCTAGGTTGAAGCGTTCATCTACAGTATGAGTTTTTATGTTTAGGTTTCACTCTTTTCTCTTCTATGTAGATAGATGAATTTGGAACTCTAAATCCAACATGGTTTGTAGTAACTCTTTGAATCTTGACAAAATAAAGGAGAACTCAGTTTTGTCTCTATAATTTGTTTCCTCTTAAAGTAGCCCTAAGCAGAGACTGTTTAAAAGCACTTTCATTGACAGGGGTTGCCAAGCTTCCAAGAAATAACGAGTTTCCGAAATACCAGCAAATATTTTTTCACCCAATCTTGATGATACTTGGTGGTAATGATCGGTACACAAATCCCACTTGACACACCAAATTTTGGTCTTCTAGGTTGAAGCATTCGTTTACAGAAGCAGTTTATATTTTCAGGTTTCCCTCTGTTCTCTCCTATATAGATAGATGAATTTGGAACTCTAAATCCAACATGGTATGTAGTAGCCCTATGAAAATTGACAAAATAAAGGAGTTCTCAGTTTTGTCTCTATGTTTTGTTTCCCCTTCATTTAGCCCAAGGCACAGACTGTGGAAACGCACTTTCATTGAGAGGGGTTGCAAAGCTTCTAAGAAATAACGAGTTTCCGAAAAACCAGCAAATATTTTTTCACCCAATCTTGATGATACTTGGTGGTAATGATTGGTACACAAATGCCACTTGGCTCACCAAATTTTGTTCTTCTAGGTTGAAGCATTCATCTACAGTATCAGTTTTTATGTTTAGGTTTCACCCTGTTTTCTTCTATGTAGATACATGAATTTGGAACTCTAAATCCAACATGGTTTGTAGTAGCTCTTTGAAACTTGACAAAAAAAGTAGTTCTCAGTTTTGTCTCTATGGTTTGTTTTTTCTTCAATTAGCCCTAAGCAGAGACTGTGGAAAAGCACTTTCATTAAAAAGGTTTGCCAAGCTTCCAAGAAATAACGAGTTTCCGAAATACCAGCAAATATTTTTTCACCCAATCTTGATGATACGTGGTGGTAATGACAAGTACACAAATCCCACTTGGCTCCCCAAATTTTGTTCTTCTAGGTGGGAGCGTTCGTTTACAGTTGCAGTTTTTATTTTTGGTTTCACTCTGTTCTCTCCTATATAGATAGATGAATTTGAAACTCTAAATCCAACATGGTTTGTAGTAGCTCTTTGAAACTTGACAAAATAAAGGAGTTCTCAGTTTTGTCTCTATGGTTTCTTTCCCCTTCAAGTAGCCCTAGGCACAGACTGTGGAAACGCCCTTTCATTGAGAGGGGTTGCCAAGCTTCTAAGAAATAACGAGTTTCCGAAAAACCAGCAAATATTTTTTCACAAAATCTTGATGATGCTTGGTGGTAATGATCAGTAAACAAATACCACTTGGCTCACCAAATTTTGCTCTTCTAGGTTGAAGCGTTCGTCTACAGTTCTCGTTTTTATATTTAGGTTTTCCTCAGTTCTTTCCTATATAGATAGATGAATTTGGAACTCTAAATTCAACATGGTTTGTAGTAGCTCTTTGAAACTTGACAAAATAAAGGAGTTCTCAGTTTTGTCTCTATGGTTGTTTCCTCTTCATGTAGCCCTAGGCACAGACTGTGGAAAACCAGTTTCATTGAGAGGGGTTGCCAAGCTTCCAAGAAATAACGAGTTTCTGAAACACCAGCAAATATTTTTTCACCCAATCTTGATGATACTTGGTGGTAATGATCGGTACACAAATCCCACATGGCTCACCAAATTTTGTTCTTCTAGGTTGAAGCGTTCATCTACAGTATGAGTTTTTATGTTTAGGTTTCACTCTTTTCTCTTCTATGTAGATAGATGAATTTGGAACTCTAAATCCAACATGGTTTGTAGTAGCTCTTTGAAACTTGACAAAATAAAGGAGTTCTCAGTTTTGTCGCTATGGTTTGTTTCCTCTTCAAGTAGCCCTAGGCACAGACTGTGGAAAAGCACTCTCATTGAGAGGGGTTGCCAAGCTTCTAAGAAATAACGAGTTTCGAAATACCAGCAAATATTTTTTTCACCCAATCTTGATGAAACTTGCTGGTAATGATTAGTACACAAATACCACTTGGCTCACCAAATTATGTTCTTCTAGGTTGAAGCGTTCGTCTACAGTAGCAGTTTTTATGTTTAGGTTTCACTCTGTTCTCTCCTATGTAGATAGATGAATTTGGAACTCTAAATCCAAAATGGTTTGTAGTAGCTCTTTGAAACTTGAGAAAATAAAGGAGTTCTCAGTTTTGTCTCTATAATTTGTTTCCTCCTCAGGTAGCCCTAAGGAGAGACTGTGGAAAAGCACTTTCATTGAAAGGGGTTGCAAGCTTAAAAGAAATTACGAGTTTCCGAAATAGCAGCATGTATTTTCTCACCCAATCTTGATGATACTTGGTGGTAATGATCGGTACACAAATCCCACTTGACTCTTCATATTTTGGTCTTTTAGTTTGAAGCGTTCGTTTACAGTAGCAATTTATATTCTCAGGTTTCCCTCTGTTCTCTCCTATATACATAGATGAATTTGGAACACTAAATCCAACATGGTTTGTAGTAGCTCTTTGAAACTTGACAAAATAAAGGAGTTCTCAGTTTTGTCTCTATGTTTTGTTTCCCCTTCAAGTAGCCCAAGGCACAGACTGTGGAAATGCACTTTCATTGAGAGGGGTTGCCAAGCCTCTAAGAAATAACGAGTTTCCGAAAAACCAGAAAATAATGTTTCACCCAATCTTGAGGATACTTGGTGGTAATGATCAGTAAACAAATCCCACTTGGCTCACCATATTTTTGTTCTTCTAGGTTGAAGCGTTTGGCTACAGTAGTCGATTTTATATTTAGGTTTTCCTCTGTTCTCTCCTATATAGATAGATTAATTTGGAACTCTAAATCCAACATGGTTTGTAGTCGCTCTTTGAAACTTGACAAAAAAAGTAGTTCTCAGTTTTGTCTCTATGGTTTGTTTTTTCTTCAATTAGCCCTAAGCAAAGACTGTGGAAAAAAACTTTAATTAAAAAGGGTTGACAAGCTTCCTATAAATTACGAGTTTCCGAAATACCAGCAAATATTTTTTCACCCAATCTTGATGATACGTGGTGGTAATGACAAGTACACAAATCCCACTTGGCTCACCAAATTTTGTTCTTCTATGTTGAAGCGTTCACCTACAGTAGTCGTTTTTATATTTAGTTTTCCCTCTGTTCTCTCCTATATAGATAGATTAATTTGGAAATCTAAATCCAACATGGTTTGTAGTCACTCTTTGAAAATTCACAAAAAAAAGTAGTTCTCAGTTTTGTCTCTATGGTTTGTTTCCTCTTCAAGTAGCCCCAAGCAGAGACTGTGGAAAAGCACTTTCATTGAAAGGGGTTAGCACGCTTCCAAGAAATAACGAGTTTCTGAAACACCAGCAAATATTTTTTCACCCAGTCTTGATGATACTTGGTGTTAATAATTGGTACACAAATCCCACATGGCTCACCAAATTTTGTTCTTCTAGGTTGAAGCGTTCATCTACAGTATGAGTTTTTATGTTTAGGTTTCACTCTTTTCTCTTCTATGTAGATAGATGAATTTGGAACTCTAAATCCAACATGGTTTGTAGTAACTCTTTGAATGTTGACAAAATAAAGGAGAACTCAGTTTTGTCTCTATAATTTGTTTCCTCTTAAAGTAGCCCTAAGCAGAGACTGTTTAAAAGCACTTTCATTGACAGGGGTTGCCAAGCTTCCAAGAAATAACGAGTTTCCGAAATACCAGCAAATATTTTTTCACCCAATCTTGATGATACTTGGTGGTAATGATCGGTACACAAATCCCACTTGACACACCAAATTTTGGTCTTCTAGGTTGAAGCATTCGTTTACAGAAGCAGTTTATATTTTCAGGTTTCCCTCTGTTCTCTCCTATATAGATAGATGAATTTGGAACTCTAAATCCAACATGGTATGTAGTAGCCCTATGAAAATTGACAAAATAAAGGAGTTCTCAGTTTTGTCTCTATGTTTTGTTTCCCCTTCATTTAGCCCAAGGCACAGACTGTGGAAACGCACTTTCATTGAGAGGGGTTGCAAAGCTTCTAAGAAATAACGAGTTTCCGAAAAACCAGCAAATATTTTTTCACCCAATCTTGATGATACTTGGTGGTAATGATTGGTACACAAATGCCACTTGGCTCACCAAATTTTGTTCTTCTAGGTTGAAGCATTCATCTACAGTATCAGTTTTTATGTTTAGGTTTCACCCTGTTTTCTTCTATGTAGATACATGAATTTGGAACTCTAAATCCAACATGGTTTGTAGTAGCTCTTTGAAACTTGACAAAAAAGTAGTTCCCAGTTTTGTCTCTATGGTTTGTTTTTTCTTCAATTAGCCCTAAGCAGAGACTGTGGAAAAGCACTTTCATTAAAAAGGTTTGCCAAGCTTCCAAGAAATAACGAGTTTCCGAAATACCAGCAAATATTTTTTCACCCAATCTTGATGATACGTGGTGGTAATGACAAGTACACAAATCCCACTTGGCTCCCCAAATTTTGTTCTTCTAGGTGGAAGCGTTCGTTTACAGTTGCAGTTTTTATTTTTGGTTTCACTCTGTTCTCTCCTATATAGATAGATGAATTTGAAACTCTAAATCCAACATGGTTTGTAGTAGCTCTTTGAAACTTGACAAAATAAAGGAGTTCTCAGTTTTGTCTCTATGGTTTCTTTCCCCTTCAAGTAGCCCTAGGCACAGACTGTGGAAACGCCCTTTCATTGAGAGGGGTTGCCAAGCTTCTAAGAAATAACGAGTTTCCGAAAAACCAGCAAATATTTTTTCACAAAATCTTGATGATGCTTGGTGGTAATGATCAGTAAACAAATACCACTTGGCTCACCAAATTTTGCTCTTCTAGGTTGAAGCGTTCGTCTACAGTTCTCGTTTTTATATTTAGGTTTTCCTCAGTTCTTTCCTATATAGATAGATGAATTTGGAACTCTAAATCCAACATGGTTTGTAGTAGCTCTTTGAACTTGACAAAATAAAGGAGTTCTCAGTTTTGTCTCTATGGTTGTTTCCTCTTCATGTAGCCCTAGGCACAGACTGTGGAAAACCAGTTTCATTGAGAGGGGTTGCCAAGCTTCCAAGAAATAACGAGTTTCTGAAACACCAGCAAATATTTTTTCACCCAATCTTGATGATACTTGGTGGTAATGATCGGTACACAAATCCCACATGGCTCACCAAATTTTGTTCTTCTAGGTTGAAGCGTTCATCTACAGTATGAGTTTTTATGTTTAGGTTTCACTCTTTTCTCTTCTATGTAGATAGATGAATTTGGAACTCTAAATCCAACATGGTTTGTAGTAGCTCTTTGAAACTTGACAAAATAAAGGAGTTCTCAGTTTTGT
>NW_027517154.1:0-47718 GCF_048772815.1 Callospermophilus lateralis
TTCTTGAAAACTTCACAGAATGAAGTAGTTCTAAGTGCTATCTCTATGGATTGTTTCCTCTTGATGTAGCCCCTAAGCAGAGATGGGCGAAAAACACCTTCAATGAAAGGGGTTTCCAATCTTCCAAAAAACTACAAAAGTCCTGAAATATCAGCATACATTTTTCATCCAATCTTCATGATACTTTCAGGTAATGGTCACTACAACAATCCCACTTGGCTGCCCAACTTTCGTTCTTCTAGGTTGAAGGATTCGTTTGCAGTAACAGTTTCAATTTTCACGTTCACTCTTTTTTCTCATATACGGATAGGTGTAGTTAGAACTCTAAATCAAAAACGGTTTGTGCTAGCTTCTTGAAACTTGACACAATGAAGTAGTTCATGTTCTATCTCTATGGTTTGTTTCCGTTGGATTAAGCCCTAAGCAGAGCCTGTCGGAAACAAACTTTCATTGAAAAGGTCTTCCAAGCTTCCAAAAAACCATGAGTCTCCTGAATTCTCAGCATATATTTTTTCATCCAATCTTCACAATACTTTCAGGTAATCATCACTGCAACAATCTCACTTGGCTGCCCAAGTTTCGTACTTCTAGGTTGAAGCATTCATTTGCACTAACAGTTTCGATTGTTTGGTTTCACTCTGTTTTCTGCTATATGGATAGATGTAGTTGGAACCGTAAATCAAACACGGTTTGTGCTAGCTTCTTGAAACTTCACAGAATGAAGTAGTTCTAAGTTCTATCTCTATGGATTGTTTCCTCTTGATGTAGCCCTAAGCAGAGATGGGCTAAAAAACACCTTCATTGAAAGGGGTTTCCAATCTTCCAAAAAACTAAAAAGTCCTGAAATATCAGCATACATTGTTTCATCCAATCTTCATGATACTTTCAGGTAATGGTCACTACAACAATCCCACTTGGCTGCCCAACTTTCGTTCTTCTAGGTTGAAGCATTCGTTTGCAGTAACAGTTTCAATTTTCACTTTTCACTCTGTTTTCTCATATGCGGATAGGTGTAGTTAGAACTCTAAATCAAACACGGTTTGTGCTAGCTTCTCGAAACTTGACACAATGAAGTAGTTCCATGGTCTATCTCTATGGTTTGTTTCTGCTTGATGTAGCCCTAAGCAGAGCCTGTCGGGCACAAACTTTCATTGAAAAGGTCTTCCAAGCTTCCAAAAAACCATGAGTCTTCTGAATTCTCAGCATATATTTTTTCATCCAATCTTCACAATACTTTCAGGTAATCATCACTACAACAATCTCACTTGGCTGCCCAAGTTTTGTAATTATAGGTTGAATCATTCGTTTGCACTAACAGTTTCGATTGTTAGGTTTCACTCTGTTTTCTCCTATATGGATAGATGTAGTTGGAACTGTAAATCAAACACGGTTTTTGCTAGCTTTTTGAAACTTCACAGAATGAAGTAGTTCTAAGTGCTATCTCTATGGTTTGTTTCCTCTTGATGTAGCCCTAAGCAGAGATGGGCGAAAAACACCTTCATTGAAAGGGGTTTCCAATCCTCCAAAATCTACAAAATTCCTGAAATCTCTGCATATATTTTTTCATCCAATCTTCATGATACTTTCAGGTAATGATCACTACAACAATCCCACTTTGCTGCCCAACTTTCGTTCTTCTAGGTTGAAGCATTCGTTTGCAGTAACAGTTTCAATTTTCACGTTTTACTCTGTTTTCTCATATACGGATAGGTGTAGTTAGAACTCTCAATCAAACACGGTTTGTGCTAGCTTCTTGAAACTTGACACAATGAAGTAGTTCCATGTTCTATCTCTATGGTTTGTTTCCGCTTGATTAAGCCCTAAGCAGAGACTTGCGGGCAAACACCTTCATTGAAAAGGTCTTCCAAGCTTCCAAAAAACCATGAGTCTCCTGATTTCTCAGCATATATTTTTTCATCCAATCTTCACAATACTTTCAGGTAATCATCACTACAACAATCTCACTTGGCTGCCCAAGTTTCGTACTTCTAGGTTGATGCATTCGTTTGCACTAACAGTTTCGATTGTTAGGTTTCACTCTGTTTTCTGCTATATGGATAGATCTAGTTGGAACCGTAAATCAAACACGGTTTGTGCTAGCTTCTTGAAACTTCACAGAATGAAGTAGTTCTAAGTGCTATCTCTATGGATTGTTTCCTCTTGATGTAGCCCTAAGCAGTGATGGGCGAAAAACACCTTCATTGAAAGGGGTTTCCAATCTTCCAAAAAACTACAAAAGTCCTGAAATATCAGCATACATTTTTTCATCCAATCTTCATGATACTTTCAGGTAATGGTCACTACAACAATCCCACTTGGCTGCCCAACTTTCGTTCTTTCTAGGTTGAAGGATTCGTTTGCAGTAACAGTTTCAATTTTCACGTTTCACTCTTTTTTCTCATATACGGATAGGTGTAGTTAGAACTCTAAATCAAAAACGGTTTGTGCTAGCTTCTTGAAACTTGACACAATGAAGTAGTTCCATGTTCTATCTCTATGGTTTGTTTCCGCTTGATTAAGACCTAAGCAGAGCCTGTCGGAAACAAACTTTCATTGAAAAGGTCTTCCAAGCTTCCAAAAAACCATGAGTCTCCTGAATTCTCAGCATATATTTTTTCATCCAATCTTCACAATACTTTCAGGTAATCATCACTACAACAATCTCACTTGGCTGCCCAAGTTTCGTACTTCTAGGTTGAAGCATTCGTTTGCAATAACAGTTTCGATTGTTTGGTTTCACTCTGTTTTCTGCTATATGATAGATGTAGTTGGAACCGTAAATCAAACACGGTTTGTGCTAGCTTCTTGGAAACTTCGCAGAATGAAGTAGTTCTAAGTGCTATCTATATGGTTTGTTTCCTCTTGATGTAGCCCTAAGCAGAGATGGGCGAAAAACACCTTCATTGAAAGGGGTTTCCAATCCTACAAAATCTACAAAATTCCTGAAATCTCTGCATATATTTTTTCATCCAATCTTCATGATACTTTCAGGTAATGATCACTACAACAATCCCACTTTGCTGCCCAACTTTCGTTCTTCTAGGTTGAAGCATTCGTTTGCAGTAACAGTTTCAATTTTCACGTTTCACTCTGTTTTCTCATATACGGATAGGTGTAGTTAGAACTCTCAATCAAACACGGTTTGTGCTAGCTTCTTGAAACTTGACACAATGAAGTAGTTCCATGTTCTATCTCTTGGTTTGTTTCCGCTTGATTAAGACCTAAGCAGAGACTTGCGGCAAACACCTTCATTGAAAAGGTCTTCCAAGCTTCCAAAAAACCATGAGTCTCCTGATTTCTCAGGATATATTTTTTCATCCAATCTTCACAATACTTTCAGGTAATCATCACTACAACAATCTCACTTGGCTGCCCAAGTTTCGTACTTCTAGGTTGAAGCATTCGTTTGCACTAACAGTTTCGATTGTTTGGTTTCACTCTGTTTTCTGCTATATGGATAGATGTAGTTGGAACCGTAAATCAAACACGGTTTGTGCTAGCTTCTTGAAACTTCACAGAATGAAGTAGTTCTAAGTGCTATCTCTATGGATTGTTTCCTCTTGATGTAGCCCTAAGCAGAGATGGGCGAAAAACACCTTCATTGAAAGGGGTTTCCAATCTTCCAAAAAACTACAAAAGTCCTGAAATATCAGCATACATTTTTTCATCCAATCTTCATGATACTTTCAGGTAATGGTCACTACAACAATCCCACTTGGCTGCCCAACTTTTGTTCTTCTAAGTTGAAGCATTCGTTTGCAGTAACAGTTTCAATTTTCACTTTTCACTCTGTTTTCTCATATACGGATAGGTGTAGGTAGAACTCTAAATCAAACACGGTTTGTGCTAGCTTCTCGAAACTTGACACAATGAAGTAGTTCCATGTTCTATCTCTATGGTTTGTTTCTGCCTGATGTAGCCCTAAGCAGAGCCTGTCGGGCAGAAACTTTCATTGAAAACGTCTTCCAAGCTTCCAAAAAACCATGAGTCTCCTGAATTCTCAGCATATATTTTTTCATCCAATCTTCACAATACTTTCAGGTAATCATCACTACAACAATCTTACTTGGCTGCCCAAGTTTTGTAATTCTACATTGAATCATTCGTTTGCACTAACAGTTTCGATTGTTAGGTTTCACTCTGTTTTCTCCTATATAGATAGATGTAGTTGGAACTGTAAATCAAACACGGTTTGTGCTAGCTTCTTGAAACTTCACAGAATGAAGTAGTTCTAAGTGCTCTCTCTATGGTTTGTTTCCTCTTGATGTAGCCCTAAGCAGAGATGGGCGAAAAACACCTTCATTGAAAGGGGTTTCCAATCTTCCAAAAAACTACAAAAGTCCTGAAATATCAGCATACATTTTTTCATCCAATCTTCGTGATACTTTCAGGTAATGGTCACTACAACAATCCCACTTGGCTGCCCAACTTTCGTTCTTCTAGGTTGAAGCATTCGTTTGCAGTAACAGTTTCAATTTTCACGTTTCACTCTGTTTTCTCATATAAGGATAGGTGTAGTTAGAACTCTCAATCAAACACGGTTTGTGCTAGCTTCTTGAAACTTGACACAATGAAGTAGTTCCATGTTCTATCTCTATGGTTTGTTTCCGCTTGATTAAGGCCTAAGCAGAGCCTCGGGCACAAACTTACATTGAAAAGGTCTTCCAAGCTTCCAAAAAACCATGAGTCTCCTGAATTCTCAGCATATATTTTTTCATCCAATCTTCACAATACTTTCAGGTAATCATCACTACAACAATCTCACTTGGCTGCCCAAGTTTCGTACTTCTAGGTTGAAGCATTCGTTTGCACTAACAGTTTCGATTGTTAGGTTTCACTCTATTTTCTGCTATATGGATAGATCTAGTTGGAACCGTAAATCAAACACGGTTTGTGCTAGCTTCTTGAAACTTCACAGAATGAAGTAGTTCTAAGTGCTATCTCTATGGATTGTTTCCTCTTGATGTAGCCCTAAGCAGAGATGGGCGAAAAACACCTTCATTGAAAGGGGTTTCCAATCTTCCAAAAAACTACAAAAGTCCTGAAATATCAGCATACATTTTTTCATCCAATCTTCATGATACTTTCAGGTAATGGTCACTACAACAATCCACTTGGCTGCTCAACTTTCGTTCTTCTAGGTTGAAGGATTCGTTTGCAGTAACAGTTTCAATTTTCACGTTTCACTCTGTTTTCTCATATACGGATAGGTGTAGTTAGAACTCTAAATCAAAAACGGTTTGTGCTAGCTTCTTGAAACTTGACACAATGAAGTAGTTCCATGTTCTATCTCTATGGTTTGTTTCCGCTTGATTAAGCCCTAAGCAGAGCCTGTCGGAAACAAACTTTCATTGAAAAGGTCTTCCAAGCTTCCAAAAAACCATGAGTCTCCTGAATTCTCAGCATATATTTTTTTATCCAATCTTCACAATACTTTCAGGTAATCATCACTACAACAATCTCACTTGGCTGCCCAAGTTTCGTACTTCTAGGTTGAAGCATTCGTATGCACTAACAGTTTCGATTGTTTTGGTTTCACTCTGTTTTCTGCTATATGGATAGATGTAGTTGGAACCGTAAATCAAACACGGTTTGTGCTAGCTTATTGAAACTTCAAGGAATGAAGTAGTTCTAAGTTCTATCTCTATGGATTGTTTCCTCTTGATGTAGCCTAAGCGGAGATGGGCGAAAAACACCTTCATTGAAAGGGGTTTCCAATCTTCCAAAAAACTACAAAAGTCCTGAAATATCAGCATACATTTTTTCATCCAATCTTCATGATACTTTCAGGTAAGGGTCACTGCAACAATCCCACTTGGCTGCCCAACTTTCGTTCTTCTAGGTTGAAGCATTCGTTTGCAGTAACAGTTTCAATTTTCACTTTTTCACTCTGTTTTCTCATATACGGATAGGTGTAGTTAGAACTCTAAATCAAACACGGTTTCTGCTAGCTCCCCAAACTTGACACAATGAAGTAGTTCCATGTTCTATCTCTATGGTTTGTTTCTGCTTGATGTAGCCCTAAGCAGAGCCCTGTCGGGCACAAACTTTCATTGAAAAGTTCTTCCAAGCTTCCAAAAAAACATGAGTCTCCTGAATTCTCAGCATATATTTTTTCATCCAATCTTCACAATACTTTCAGGTAATCATCACTACAACCATCTCACTTGGCTGCCCAAGTTTTGTAATTCTAGGTTGAATCATTCGTTTGCACTAACAGTTTCGATTGTTAGGGTTTCACTCTGTTTTCTCATGATATGGATAGATGTAGTTGGAACTGTAAATCAAACACGGTTGTGCTAGCTTCTTGAAACTTCACAGAATGAAGTAGTTCTAAGTGCTCTCTATATGGTTTGTTTCCTCTTGATGTAGCCCTAAGCAGAGATGGGCGAAAAACACCTTCATTGAAAGGGGTTTCCAATCTTCCAAAAAACTACAAAATTCCTGAAATATCAGCATACATTTTTTCATCCAATCTTCATGATACTTTCAGGTAATGGTCACTACAACAATCCCACTTGGGCTGCCCAACTTTCGTTCATCTAGATTGAAGCATTCGTTTGCAGTAACGTTTCAATTTTCACGTTTCACTCTGTTTTCTCATATACGAATAGGTGTAGTTAGAACTCTAAATCAAAAACGGCTTGTGCTAGCTTCTTCAAACTTGACACAATGAAGTAGTTCCATGTTCTATCTCTATGGTTTGTTTTCTGCTTGATTAAGCCCTAAGCAGAGCCTGTCGGGCACAAACTTACATTGAAAAGGTCTTCCCAGCTTCCAAAAAACCATGAGTCTCCTGAATTCTCAGCATATATTTTTTCATCCAATCTTCACAATACTTTCAGGTAATCATCACTACAACAATCTCACTTGGCTGCCCAGTTTCGTACTTCTAGTTTGAAGCATTCGTTTGCACTAACAGTTTCGATTGTTTGGTTTCACTCTGTTTTCTGCTATCTGGATAGATGTAGTTGGAACCAGTAAATCAAACACGGTTGTGCTAGCTTCTTGAAACTTCACAGAATGAAGTAAGTTCTAAGTTTCTATCTCTATGGATTGTTTCCTCTTGATGTAGCCCTACGCAGAGATGGGCGAAAAACACCTTCATTGAAAGGGGTTTCCAATCTTCCAAAAAACTACAAAAGTCCTGAAATATCAGCATACATTTTTTCATCCAATCTTTCATGATACTTTCAGGTAATGGTCACTACAACAATCCTCTTGGCTGCCCAACTTTCGTTCTTCTAGGTTGAAGCATTCGTTTGCAGTAACAGTTTCAATTTTCACGTTTCACTCTGTTTTCTCATATACGGATAGGTGTAGTTTAGAACTCTAAATCAAACACCGGTTTGTGCTAGCTTCTCGAAACTTGACACAATGAAGTAGTTCCATGTTCTATCTCTATGGTTTGTTTCTGCTTGATGTAGCCCTAAGCAGAGCCTGTGGGGCACAAACTTTCATTGAAAAGGTCTTCCAAGCTTCCAAAAACCATGAGGTCTCCTGAATTCTCAGCATATATTTTTTCATCAAATCTTCACAATACTTTCAGGTAATCATCACTGCAACAATCTCACTTGGCTGCCCAAGTTTCGTACTTCTAGGTTGAAGCATTCGTTTGCACTAACAGTTTCGATTGTTTGGTTTCACTCTGTTTTCTGCTATCTGGATAGATGTAGTTGGAACCGTAAATCAAACACGGTTTGTGCTAGCTTTCTTGAAACTTCACAGAATGAAGTAGTTCTAAGTTCTATCTCTATGGATTGTTTCCTCTTGATGTAGCCCTAAGCAGAGATGGGCGAAAAACACCTTCATTGAAAGGTGTTTCCAATCTTCCAAAAAACCTACAAAAGTCCTGAAATATCAGCATACATTTTTTCATCCAATCTTCATGATACTTTCAGGTAATGGTCACTACAACAATCCCACTTGGCTGCCCAACTTTCGTTCTTCTAGGTTGAAGCATTCGTTTGCAGTAACAGTTTCAATTTTCACGTTTCACTCTGTTTTCTCATATACGGATAGGTGTAGTTAGAACTCTAAATCAAACACGGTTTGTGCTAGCTTCTCGAAACTTGACACAATGAAGTAGTTCCATGTTCTATCTCTATGGTTTGTTTCTGCTTGATGTAGCCTAAGCAGAGCTGGTGGGGCACAAACTTTCATTGAAAAGTCTTCCAAGCTTCCAAAAAACCATGAGTCTCCTGAATTCTCAGCATATATTTTTTCATCCAATCTTCACAATACTTTCAGGTAATCATCTCTACAACAATCTCACTTGGCTGCCCAAGTTTTGTAATTCTAGGTTGAATCATTCGTTTGCACTAACCGTTTCGATTGTTAGGTTTCACTCTGTTTTCTGCTATAATGATAGATCTAGTTGGAACCGTAAATCAAACACGGTTTGTGCTAGCTTCTTGAAAGTTCACAGAATGAAGTAGTTCTAAGTGCTATCTCTATGGATTGTTTCCTCTTGATGTAGCCCTAAGCAGAGATGGGCGAAAAACACCTTCATTGAAAGGGGTTTCCAATCTTCCAAAAAACTACAAAAGTCCTGAAATATCAGCATACATTTTTTCATCAATCTTCATGATACTTTTCAGGTAATGGTCACTACAACAATCCCACTTGGCTGCCCAACTTTCGTTCTTCTAGGTTGAAGGATTCGTTTGCAGTAACAGTTTCAATTTTCACGTTTCACTCTTTTTTCTCATATACGGATAGGTGTAGTTAGAACTCTAAATCAAAAACGGTTTGTGCTAGCTTCTTGAAACTTGACACAATGAAGTAGTTCCATGTTCTATCTCTATGTTTGTTTCCGCTTGATTAAGCCCTAAGCAGAGCCTGTCGGAAACAAACTTCATTGAAAAGGTCTTCCAAGCTTCCAAAAACCATGAGTCTCCTGAATTCTCAGCATATATTTTTTCATCCAATCTTCACAATACTTTCAGGTAATCATCACTGCAACAATCTCATTTGGCTGCCAAAGTTTCGTACTTCTAGGTTGAAGCATTCATTTGCACTAACAGTTTCGATTGTTTGGTTTCACTCTGTTTTCTGCTATATGGATAGATGTAGTTGGAACCGTAAATCAAACACGGTTTGTGCTAGCTTCCTTGAAACTTCACAGAATGAAGTAGTTCTAAGTTCTATCTCTATGGATTGTTTCCTCTTGATGTAGCCCTAAGCAGAGATGGGCTAAAAACACCTTCATTGAAAGGGGTTTCCAATCTTCCAAAAAACTAAAAAGTCCTGAAATATCAGCATAACATTGTTTCATCCAATCTTCATGATACTTTCAGGTAATGGTCACTACAACAATCCCACTTGGCTGCCCAACTTTCGTTCTTCTAGGTTGAAGGCATTCGTTTGCAGTAACAGTTTCAATTTTCACTTTTCACTCTGTTTTCTCATATGCGGATAGGGTAGTTAGAACTCTAAATCAAACACGGTTTGTGCTAGCTTCTCGAAACTTGACACAATGAAGTAGTTCCATGGTCTATCTCTATGGTTTGTTTCTGCTTGATGTAGCCCTAAGCAGAGCATGTCGGGCACAAACTTTCATTGAAAAGGTCTTCCAAGCTTCCAAAAAACCATGAGTCTTCTGAATTCTCAGCATATATTTTTTCATCCAATCTTCACAATACTTTTCAGGTAATCATCACTACAACAATCTCACTTGGCTGCCCAAGTTTTGTAATTCTAGGTTGAATCATTCGTTTGCACTAACAGTTTCGATTGTTTGGTTTCACTCTGTTTTCTCCTATATGGATAGATGTAGTTGGAACTGTAAATCAAACACGGTTTGTGCTAGCTTTTTGAAACTTCACAGAATGAAGTAGTTCTAAGTGCTATCTCTATGGTTTGTTTCCTCTTGATGTAGCCCCTAAGCAGAGATGGGCGAAAACACCTTCATTGAAAGGGGTTTCCAATCTCCAAAATCTACAAAATTCCTGAAATCTCTGCATATATTTTTCATCCAATCTTCATGATACTTTCAGGTAATGATCACTACAACAATCCCACTTTGCTGCCCAACTTTCGTTCTTCTAGGTTGAAGCATTCGTTTGCAGTAACAGTTTCAATTTTCAAGTTTCACTCTGTTTTCTCATATACGGATAGGTGTAGTTAGAACTCTCAATCAAACACGGTTTGTGCTAGCTTCTTGAAACTTGACACAATGAAGTAGTTCCATGTTCTATCTCTATGGTTTGTTTCCGCTTGATTAAGCCCTAAGCAGAGACTTGCGGGCAAACACCTTCATTGAAAAGGTCTTCCAAGCTTCAAAAAAACCATGAGTCTCCTGATTTCTCAGCATATATTTTTTCATCCAATCTTCACAATACTTTCAGGTAATCATCACTACAACAATCTCACTTGGCTGCCCAAGTTTCGTACTTCTAGGTTGATGCATTCGTTTGCACTAACAGTTTCGATTGTTAGGTTTCACTCTGTTTTCTGCTATATGGATAGATCTAGTTGGAACCGTAAATCAACACGGTTTGTGCTAGCTTCTTGAAACTTCACAGAATGAAGTAGTTCTAAGTGCTATCTCTATGGATTGTTTCCTCTTGATGTAGCCCTAAGCAGAGATGGGCGAAAAACACCTTCATTGAAAGGGGTTTCCAATCTTCCAAAAAACTACAAAAGTCCTGAAATATCAGCATACATTTTTTCATCCAATCTTCATGATACTTTCAGGTAATGGTCACTACAACAATCCCACTTTGGCTCCCAACTTTCGTTCTTCTAGGTTGAAGGATTCGTTTGCAGTAACAGTTTCAATTTTCACGTTCACTCTTTTTTCTCATATACGGATAGGTGTAGTTAGAACTCTAAATCAAAAACGGTTTGTGCTAGCTTTCTTGAAACTTGACACAATGAAGTAGTTCCATGTTCTAATCTCTATGGTTTGTTTCCGCTTGATTAAGACCTAAGCAGAGCCTGTCGGAAACAAACTTTCATTGAAAAGGTCTTCCAAGCTTCCAAAAAAACCATGAGTCTCCTGAATTCTCAGCATATATTTTTTCATCCAATCTTCACAATACTTTCAGGTAATCATCACTACAACAATCTCACTTGGCTGCCCAAGTTTCGTACTTCTAGGTTGAAGCATTCGTTTGCACTAACAGTTTCGATTGTTTGGTTTCACTCTGTTTTCTGCTATATGGATAGATGTAGTTGGAACCGTAAATCAAACACGGTTTGTGCTAGCTTCTTGAAACTTCACAGAATGAAGTAGTTCTAAGTGCTATCTCTATGGTTTGTTTCCTCTTGATGTAGCCCTAAGCAGAGATGGGCGAAAAACACCTTCATTGAAGGGGGTTTCCAATCCTACAAAATCTACAAAATTCCTGAAATCTCTGCATATATTTTTTTCATCCAATCTTCATGATACTTTCAGGTAATGATCACTACAACAATCCCACTTTGCTGCCCAACTTTCGTTCTTCTAGGTTGAAGCATTCGTTTGCAGTAACAGTTTCAATTTTCACGTTTCACTCTGTTTTCTCATATACGGATAGGTGTAGTTAGAACTCTCAATCAAACACGGTTTGTGCTAGCTTCTTGAAACTTGACACAATGAAGTAGTTCCATGTTCTATCTCTATGGTTTGTTTCCGCTTGATTAAGCCCTAAGCAGAGACTTGCGGGCAAACACCTTCATTGAAAAGGTCTTCCAAGCTTCCAAAAAACCATGAGTCTCCTGATTTCTCAGGATATATTTTTTCATCCAATCTTCACAATACTTTCAGGTAATCATCACTACAACAATCTCACTTGGCTGCCCAAGTTTCGTACTTCTAGGTTGAAGCATTCGTTTGCACTAACAGTTTCGATTGTTTGGTTTCACTCTGTTTTCTGCTATATGGATAGATGTAGTTGGAACCGTAAATCAAACACGGTTTGTGCTAGCTTCTTGAAACTTCACAGAATGAAGTAGTTCTAAGTTCGATCTCTATGGATTGTTTCCTCTTGATGTAGCCCTAAGCAGGATGGGCGAAAAACACCTTCATTGAAAGGGGTTTTCCAATCTTCCAAAAAACTACAAAAGTCCTGAAATATCAGCATACATTTTTTCATCCAATCTTCATGATACTTTCAGGTAATGGTCACTACAACAATCCCACTTGGCTGCCCAACTTTCGTTCTTCTAGGTTGAAGCATTCGTTTGCAGTAACAGTTTCAATTTTCACTTTTCACTCTGTTTTCTCATATACGGATAGGTGTAGTTAGAACTCTAAATCAACACGGTTTGTGCTAGCTTCTCGAAACTTGACACAATGAAGTAGTTCCATGTTCTATCTCTATGGTTTGTTTCTGCTTGATGTACCCCTAAGCACAGCCTGTCGGGCACAAACTTTCATTGAAAAGGTCTTCCAAGCTTCCAAAAAACCATGAGTCTCCTGAATTCTCAGCATATATTTTTTCATCCAATCTTCACAATACTTTCAGGTAATCATCACTACAACAATCTCACTTGGCTGCCAAGTTTTGTAATTCTAGGTTGAATCATTCGTTTGCACTAACAGTTTCGATTGTTAGGTTTCACTCTGTTTTCTCCTATATGGATAGATGTAGTTGGAACTGTAAATCAAACACGGTTTGTGCTAGCTTCTTGAAACGTCACAGAATGAAGTAGTTCTAAGTGCTATCTCTATGGTTTGTTTCCTCTTGATGTAGCCCTAAGCAGAGATGGGCGAAAAACACCTTCATTGAAAGGGGTTTCCAATCTTCCAAAATCTACAAAATTTCCTGAAATCTCTGCATATATTTTTTTCATCCAATCTTCATGATACTTTCAGGTAATGGTCACTACAACAATCCCACTTGGCTGCCCAACTTCGTTCTTCTAGGTTGAAGCATTCGTTTGCAGTAACAGTTTCAATTTTCACGTTTCACTCTGTTTTCTCATATACGGATAGGTGTAGTTAGAACTCTAAAAAAAACACAGTTTGTGCTAGCTTCTTGAAACTTGACACAATGAAGTAGTTCCATGTTCTATCTCTATGGTTTGTTTCCGCTTGATTAAGCCCTAAGCAGAGACTTGCGGGCAAACACCTTTCATTGAAAAGGTCTTCCAAGCTTCCAAAAAACCATGAGTCTCCTGAATTCTCAGCATATATTTTTTCATCCAATCTTCACAATACTTTCAGGTAATCATCACTACAACAATCTCACTTGGCTGCCCAAGTTTCGTACTTCTAGGTTGAAGCATTCGTTTGCACTAACAGTTTCGATTGTTTGGTTTCTCTCTGTTTTCTGCTCTATGGATAGATGTAGTTGGAACCGTAAATCAAACACGGTTTGTGCTAGCTTCTTGAAACTTCACAGAATGAAGTAGTTCTAAGTTCTATCTCTATGGATTGTTTCCTCTTGATGTAGCCCTAAGCAGAGATGGGCGAAAAACACCTTCATTGAAAGGGGTTTCCAATCTTCCAAAAACTACAAAAGTCCTGAAATATCAGCATACATTTTTTCATCCAATCTTCATGATACTTTCAGGTAATGGTCACTACAACAATCCCACTTGGCTGCCCAACTTTCGTTCTTCTAGGTTGAAGCATTCGTTTGCAGTAACAGTTTCAATTTTCACGTTTCACTCTGTTTTCTCATATACGGATAGGTGTAGTTAGAACTCTCAATCAAACACGGTTTGTGCTAGCTTCTTGAAACTTCACAGAATGAAGTAGTTCTAAGTGCTATCTCTATGGATTGTTTCCTCTTGATGTAGCCCAAAGCAGAGATGGGCGAAAAACACCTTCATTGAAAGGGTTTCCAATCTTCCAAAAAACTACAAATGTCCTGAAATATCAGCATACATTTTTTCATCCAATCTTCATGATACTTTCAGGTAATGGTCACTACAACAATCCCACTTGGCTGCCCAACTTTCGTTCTTCTAGGTTGAAGCATTCGTTTGCAGTAACAGTTTCAATTTTCACGTTTCACTCTGTTTTCTCATATACAGATAGGTGTAGTTAGAAGTCTAAATCAAACACGGTTTGTGCTAGCTTCTCGAAACTTGACACAATGAAGTAGTTCCATGTTCTATCTCTATGGTTTGTTTCTGCTTGATGTAGCCCTAAGCAGAGCCTGTCGGGCACAAACTTTCATTGAAAAGGTCTTCCAAGCTTCCAAAAAACCATGAG
Source organism: Callospermophilus lateralis (assembly GCF_048772815.1). Lineage (NCBI taxonomy): Eukaryota > Metazoa > Chordata > Mammalia > Rodentia > Sciuridae > Callospermophilus > Callospermophilus lateralis. The sequence goes on from NW_027517154.1 coordinate 14,150, forward strand.
TCTCCTGAATTCTCAGCATATATTTTTTCATCCAATCTTCACAATACTTTCAGGTAATCATCACTACAACAATCTCACTTGGCTGCCCAAGTTTTGTAATTCTAGGTTGAATCATTCGTTTGCACTAACAGTTTCGATTGTTAGGTTTCACTCTGTTTTCTCCTATATGGATAGATGTAGTTGGAACTGTAAATCAAACACGGTTTGTGCTAGCTTCTTGAAACTTCACAGAATGAAGTAGTTCTAAGTGCTATCTCTATGGATTGTTTCCTCTTGATGTAGCCCTAAGCAGAGATGGGCGAAAAACACCTTCATTGAAAGGGGTTTCCAATCTTCCAAAAAACTACAAAAGTCCTGAAATATCAGCATACATTTTTTCATCCAATCTTCATGATACTTTCAGGTAATGGTCACTACAACAATCCCAATTGGCTGCCCAACTTTCGTTCTTCTAGGTTGAAGCATTCGTTTGCAGTAACAGTTTCAATTTTCACGTTTCACTCTGTTTTCTCATATACTGATAGGTGTAGTTAGAACTCTAAATCAAACACGGTTTGTGCTAGCTTCTTGAAACCTGACACAATGAAGTAGTTCCATGTTCTATCTCTATGGTTTGTTTTCGCTTGATTAAGTCCTAAGCAGAGACTTGCGGGCAAACACCTTCATTGAAAAGGTCTTCCAAGCTTCCAAAAAACCATGAGTCTCCTGAATTCTCAGCATATATTTTTTCATCCAATCTTCACAATACATTCAGGTAATCATCACTACAACATTCTCACTTGGCTGCCCACGTTTCGTACTTCTAGGTTGAAGCATTCGTTTGCACTAACAGTTTCGATTGTTTGGTTTCACTCTGTTTTCTTCTATATGGATAGATGTAGTTGGAACCGTAAATCAAACACGGTTTGTGCTAGCTTCTTGAAACTTCACAGAATGAAGTAGTTCTAAGTTCTATCTCTATGGATTGTTTCCTCTTGATGTAGCCCTAAGCAGAGATGGGCGAAAAACACCTTCATTGAAAGGGGTTTCCAATCTTCCAAAAAACTACAAAAGTCCTGAAATATCTGCATACATTTTTTCATCCAATCTTCATGATACTTTCAGGTAATGGTCACTAAAACAATCCCACTTGGCTGCCCAACTTTCGTTCTTCTAGGTTGAAGCATTCATTTGCAGTAACAGTTTCAATTTTCACTTTTCACTCTGTTTTCTCATATACGGATAGGTGTAGTTAGAAGTCTAAATGAAACACGGTTTGTGCTAGCTTCTCGATACTTGACACAATGAAGTAGTTCCATGTTCTATCTCTATGGTTTGTTTCTGCTTGATGTAGCCCTAAGCAGAGCCTGTCGGGCACAAACTTTCATTGAAAAGGTCTTCCAAGCTTCCAAAAAACCATGAGTCTCCTGAATTCTCAGCATATATTTTTTCATCCAATCTTCACAATACTTTCAGGTAATCATCACTACAACAATCTCACTTGGCTGCCCAAGTTTTGTAATTCTAGGTTGAATCATTCGTTTGCACTAACAGTTTCGATTGTTAGGTTTCACTCTGTTTTCTCCTATATGGATAGATGTAGTTGGAACTGTAAATCAAACACGGTTTGTGCTAGCTTCTTGAAACTTCACAGAATGAAGTAGTTCTAAGTGCTATCTCTATGGTTTGTTTCCTCTTGATGTAGCCCTAAGGAGAGATGGGCGAAAAACACCTTCATTGAAAGGGGTTTCCAATCTTCCAAAATCTACAAAATTCCTGAAATCTCTGCATATATTTTTTCATCCAATCTTCATGATACTTTCAGGTAATGGTCACTACAACAATCCCACTTGGCTGCCCAACTTTCGTTCTTCTAGGTTGAAGCATTCGTTTGCAGTAACAGTTTCAATTTTCACGTTTCACTCTGTTTTCTCATATACGGATAGGTGTAGTTAGAACTCTAAATCAAACACGGTTTGTGCTAGCTTCTTGAAACTTGACACAATGAAGTAGTTCCATGTTCTATCTCTATGGTTTGTTTCCGCTTAATTAAGCCCTAAGCAGAGACTTGCGGGCAAACACCTTCATTGAAAAGGTCTTCCAAGCTTCCAAAAAACCATGAGTCTCCTGAATTCTCAGCATATATTTTTTCATCCAATCTTCACAATACTTTCAGGTAATCATCACTACAACAATCTCACTTGGCTGCCCAAGTTTCGTACTTCTAGGTTGAAGCATTCGTTTGCACTAACAGTTTCGATTGTTAGGTTTCACTCTGTTTTCTGCTATATGGATAGATGTAGTTGGAATTGTAAATCAAACACGGTTTGTGCTAGCTTCTTGAAACTTCACAGAATGAAGTAGTTCTAAGTTCTATCTCTATGGATTGTTTCCTCTTGATGTAGCCCTAAGCAGAGATGGGCGAAAAACACCTTCATTGAAAGGGGTTTCCAATCTTCCAAAAAACTACAAAAGTCCTGAAATATCAGCATACATTTTTTCATCCAATCTTCATGATACTTTCAGGTAATGGTCACTACAACAATCCCACTTGGCTGCCCAACTTTCGTTCTTCTAGGTTGAAGCATTCGTTTGCAGTAACAGTTTCAATTTTCACTTTTCACTCTGTTTTCTCATATACGGATAGGTGTAGTTAGAAGTCTAAATCAAACACGGTTCGTGCTAGCTTCTCGAAACTTGACACAATGAAGTAGTTCCATGTTCTATCTCTATGGTTTGTTTCCGCTTGATTAAGCCCTAAGCAGAGACTTGCGGGCAAACACCTTCATTGAAAAGGTCTTCCAAGCTTCCAAAAAACCATGAGTCTCCTGAATTCTCAGCATATATTTTTTCATCCAATCTTCACAATACTTTCAGGTAATCATCACTACAACAATCTCACTTGGCTGCCCAAGTTTCTAATTCTAGGTTGAATCATTCGTTTGCACTAACAGTTTTGATTGTTAGGTTTCACTCTGTTTTCTCCTATATGGATAGATGTAGTTGGAACTGTAAATCAAACACGGTTTGTGCTAGCTTCTTGAAACTTCACAGAATGAAGTAGTTCTAAGTTCTATCTCTATGGTTTGTTTCCTCTTGATGTAGCCCTAAGCAGAGATGGGCGAAAAACACCTTCATTGAAAGGGGTTTCCAATCTTCCAAAATCTACAAAATTCCTGAAATCTCTGCATATATTTTTTCATCCAATCTTCATGATACTTTCAGGTAATGGTCACTACAACAATCCCACTTGGCTGCCCAACTTTCGTTCTTCTAGGTTGAAGCATTCGTTTGCAGTAACAGTTTCAATTTTCACGTTTCACTCTGTTTTCTCATATACGGATAGGTGTAGTTAGAACTCTAAATCAAACACGGTTTTTGCTAGCTTCTTGAAACTTGACACAATGAAGTAGTTCCATGTTCTATCTCTATGGTTTGTTTCCGCTTGATTAAGCCCTAAGCAGAGACTTGCGGGCAAACACCTTCATTGAAAAGGTCTTCCAAGCTTCCAAAAAACCATGAGTCTCCTGAATTCTCAGCATATATTTTTTCATCCAATCTTCACAATACTTTCAGGTAATCATCACTACAACAATCTCACTTGGCTGCCCAAGTTTCGTACTTCTAGGTTGAAGCATTCGTTTGCACTAACAGTTTCGATTGTTAGGTTTCACTCTGTTTTCTGCTATATGGATAGATGTAGTTGGAATTGTAAATCAAACACGGTTTGTGCTAGCTTCTTGAAACTTCACAGAATGAAGTAGTTCTAAGTTCTATCTCTATGGATTGTTTCCTCTTGATGTAGCCCTAAGCAGAGATGGACGAAAAACACCTTCATTGAAAGGGGTTTCCAATCTTCCAAAAAACTACAAAAGTCCTGAAATATCAGCATACATTTTTTCATCCAATCTTCATAATAATTTCAGGTAATGGTCACTACAACAATCCCACTTGGCTGCCCAACTTTCGTTCTTCTAGGTTGAAGCATTCGTTTCCAGTAACAGTTTCAATTTTCACTTTTCACTCTGTTTTCTCATATACGGATAGGTGTAGTTAGAACTCTCAATCAAACACGGTTTGTGCTAGCTTCTTGAAACTTGACACAATGAAGTAGTTCCAAGTTCTACCTCTATGGTTTGTTTTCGCTTGATTAAGCCCTAAGCAGAGACTTGCGGGCAAACACCTTCATTGAAAAGGTCTTCCAAGCTTCCAAAAAACCATGAGTCTCCTGAATTCTCAGCATATATTTTTTCATCCAATCTTCACAATACTTTCAGGTAATCATCACTACAACAATCTCACTTGGCTGCCCACGTTTCGTACTTCTAGGTTGAAGCATTCGTTTGCACTAACAGTTTCGATTGTTTGGTTTCACTCTGTTTTCTGCTAAATGGATAGATGTAGTTGGAACCGTAAATCAAACACGGTTTGTGCTAGCTTCTTGAAACTTCACAGAATGAAGTAGTTGTAAGTTCTATCTCTATGGATTGTTTCCTCTTGATGTAGCCCTAAGCAGAGATGGGCGAAAAACACCTTCATTGAAAGGGGTTTCCAATCTTCCAAAAAACTACAAAAGTCCTGAAATATCTGCATACATTTTTTCATCCAATCTTCATGATACTTTCAGGTAATGGTCACTACAACAATCCCACTTGGCTGCCTGACTTTTGTTCTTCTAGGTTGAAGCATTCATTTGCAGTAACAGTTTCAATTTTCACTTTTCACTCTGTTTTCTCAAATACGGATAGATGTAGTTAGAACTCTAAATCAAACACGGTTTGTGCTAGCTTCTCGAAACTTGACACAATGAAGTAGTTCCATGTTCTATCTCTATGGTTTGTTTCTGCTTGATGTAGCCCTAAGCAGAGCCTGTCGGGCACAAACTTTCATTGAAAAGGTCTTCCAAGCTTCCAAAAAACCATGAGTCTCCTGAATTCTCAGCATATATTTTTTCATCCAATCTTCACAATACTTTCAGGTAATCATCACTACAACAATCTCACTTGGCTGCTCACGTTTCGTACTTCTAGGTTGAAGCATTCGTTTGCACTAACAGTTTCGATTGTTTGGTTTCACTCTGTTTTCTGCTATATGGATAGATATAGTTGGAACCGTAAATCAAACACGGTTTGTGCTAGCTTCTTGAAACTTCACAGAATGAAGTAGTTCTAAGTGCTATCCCTATGGATTGTTTCCTCTTGATGTAGCCCTAAGAAGAGATGGGCGAAAATCACCTTCATTGAAAGGGGTTTCCAATCTTCCAAAAAACTACAAAATTCCTGAAATATCAGCATACATTTTTTCATCCAATCTTCATGATACTTTCAGGTAATGGTCACTACAACAATCCCACTTGGCTGCCCAACTTTCGTTCTTCTAGGTTGAAGGATTCGTTTGCAGTAACAGTTTCAATTTTGACGTTTCACTCTGTTTTCTCATATACTGATAGGTGTAGTTAGAACTCTCAATCAAACACGGTTTGTGCTAGCTTCTTGAAACTTGACACAATGAAGTAGTTCCAAGTTCTATCTCTATGGTTTGTTTTCGCTTGATTAAGCCCTAAGCAGAGACTTGCGGGCAAACACCTTCATTGAAAAGGTCTTCCAAGCTTCCAAAAAACCATGAGTCTCCTGAATTCTCAGCATATATTTTTTCATCCAATCTTCACAATACTTTCAGGTAATCATCACTACAACAATCTCACTTGGCTGCCCAAGTTTCGTAATTCTAGGTTGAATCATTCGTTTGCACTAACAGTTTCAATTGTTAGGTTTCACTCTGTTTTCTCCTATATGGATAGATGTAGTTGGAACTGTAAATCAAACACGGTTTGTGCTAGCTTCTTGAAACTTCACAGAATGAAGTAGTTCTAAGTGCTATCTCTATGGATTGTTTCCTCTTGATGTAGCCCTAAGCAGAGATGGGCGAAAAACACCTTCATTGAAAGGGGTTTCCAATCTTCCAAAAAACTACAAAAGTCCTGAAATATCAGCATATATTTTTTCATCCAATCTTCATGATACTTTCAGGTAATGGTCACTACAACAATCCCACTTGGCTGCCCAACTTTCGTTCTTCTAGGTTGAAGCATTCGTTTGCAGTGACAGTTTCAATTTTCACGTTTCACTCTGTTTTCTCATATACGGATAGGTGTAGTTAGAACTCTAAATCAAACACGGTTTTTGCTAGCTTCTTGAAACCTGACACAATGAAGTAGTTCCATGTTCTATCTCTATGGTTTGTTTTCGCTTGATTAAGCCCTAAGCAGAGACTTGCGGGCAAACACCTTCATTGAAAAGGTCTTCCAAGCTTCCAAAAAACCATGAGTCTCCTGAATTCTCAGCATATATTTTTTCATCCAATCTTCACAATACTTTCAGGTAATCATCACTACAACAATCTCACTTGGCTGCCCAAGTTTCGTACTTCTAGGTTGAAGCATTCGTTTGCACTAACAGTTTCGATTGTTTGGTTTCACTCTGTTTTCTGCTATATGGATAGATGTAGTTGGAACCGTAAATCAAACACGGTTTCTGCTAGCTTCTTGAAACTTCACAGAATGAAGTAGTTCTAAGTTCTATCTCTATGGATTGTTTCCTCTTGATGTAGCCCTAAGCAGAGATGGGCGAAAAACACCTTCATTGAAAGGGGTTTCCAAACTTCCAAAAAACTACAAAAGTCCTGAAATATCTGCATACATTTTTTAATCCAATCTTCATGATACTTTCAGGTAATGGTCACTACAACAATCCCACTTGGCTGCCCGACTTTCGTTCTTCTAGGTTGAAGCATTCATTTGCAGTAACAGTTTCAATTTTCACTTTTCACTCTGTTTTCCCATATACGGATAGATGTAGTTAGAACTCTAAATCAAACACGGTTTGTGCTAGCTTCTCGATACTTGACACAATGAAGTAGTTCCATGTTCTATCTCTATGGTTTGTTTCTGCTTGATGTAGCCCTAAGCAGAGCCTGTCGGGCACAAACTTTCATTGAAAAGGTCTTCCAAGCTTCCAAAAAACCATGAGTCTCCTGAATTCTCAGCATATATTTTTTCATCCAATCTTCACAATACTTTCAGGTAATCATCACTACAACAATCTCACTTGGCTGCCCAAGTTTGTAATTCTAGGTTGAATCATTCGTTTGCACTAACAGTTTCGATTGTTAGGTTTCACTCTGTTTTCTCCTATATGGATAGATGTAGTTGGAACTGTAAATCAAACACGGTTTGTGCTAGCTTCTTGAAACTTCACAGAATGAAGTAGTTCTAAGTGCTATCTCTATGGTTTGTTTCCTCTTGATGTAGCCCTAAGCAGAGATGGGCGAAAAACACCTTCATTGAAAGGGGTTTCCAATCTTCCAAAATCTACAAAATTCCTGAAATCTCTGCATATATTTTTTCATCCAATCTTCATGATACTTTCAGGTAATGGTCACTACAACAATCCCACTTGGCTGCCCAACTTTCGTTCTTCTAGGTTGAAGCATTCGTTTGCAGTAACAGTTTCAATTTTCACGTTTCACTCTGTTTTCTCATATACGGATAGGTGTAGTTAGAACTCTAAATCAAACACGGTTTGTGCTAGCTTCTTGAAACTTGACAAAATGAAGTAGTTCCATGTTCTATCTCTATGGTTTGTTTCCGCTTGATTAAGCCCTAAGCAGAGACTTGCGGGCAAACACCTTCATTGAAAAGGTCTTCCAAGCTTCCAAAAACCATGAGTCTCCTGAATTCTCAGCATATATTTTTTCATCCAATCTTCACAATACTTTCAGGTAATCATCACTACAACAATCTCACTTGGCTGCCCACGTTTCGTACTTCTAGGTTGAAGCATTCGTTTGCACTAACAGTTTCGATTGTTTGGTTTCACTCTCTGTTTCTGCTAAATGGATAGATGTAGTTGGAACCGTAAATCAAACACGGTTTTTGTGCTAGCTTCTTGAAACTTCGAATGAAGTAGTTGTAAGTTCTATCTCTATGGATTGTTTCCTCTTGATGTAGCCCTAAGCAGAGATGGGCGAAAAACACCTTCATTGAAAGGGGTTTCCAATCTTCCAAAAAACTACAAAAGTCCTGAAATATCTGCATACATTTTTTCATCCAATCTTAATGATACTTTCAGGTAATGGTCACTACAACAATCCCACTTGGCTGCCCGACTTTTGTTCTTCTAGGTTGAAGCATTCATTTGCAGTAACAGTTTCAATTTTCACTTTTCACTCTGTTTTCTCAAATACGGATAGATGTAGTTAGAACTCTAAATCAAACACGGTTTGTGCTAGCTTCTCGAAACTTGACACAATGAAGTAGTTCCATGTTCTATCTCTATGGTTTGTTTCTGCTTGATGTAGCCCTAAGCAGAGCCTGTCGGGCACAAACTTTCATTGAAAAGGTCTTCCAAGCTTCCAAAAAACCATGAGTCTCCTGAATTCTCAGCATATATTTTTTCATCCAATCTTCACAATACTTTCAGGTAATCATCACTACAACAATCTCACTTGGCTGCTCACGTTTCGTACTTCTAGGTTGAAGCATTCGTTTGCACTAACAGTTTCGATTGTTTGGTTTCACTCTGTTTTCTGCTATATGGATAGATATAGTTGGAACCGTAAATCAAACACGGTTTGTGCTAGCTTCTTGAAACTTCACAGAATGAAGTAGTTCTAAGTGCTATCCCTATGGATTGTTTCCTCTTGATGTAGCCCTAAGAAGAGATGGGCGAAAATCACCTTCATTGAAAGGGGTTTCCAATCTTCCAAAAAACTACAAAATTCCTGAAATATCAGCATACATTTTTTCATCCAATCTTCATGATACTTTCAGGTAATGGTCACTACAACAATCCCACTTGGCTGCCCAACTTTCGTTCTTCTAGGTTGAAGGATTCGTTTGCAGTAACAGTTTCAATTTTGACGTTTCACTCTGTTTTCTCATATACTGATAGGTGTAGTTAGAACTCTCAATCAAACACGGTTTGTGCTAGCTTCTTGAAACTTGACACAATGAAGTAGTTCCAAGTTCTATCTCTATGGTTTGTTTTCGCTTGATTAAGCCCTAAGCAGAGACTTGCGGGCAAACACCTTCATTGAAAAGGTCTTCCAAGCTTCCAAAAAACCATGAGTCTCCTGAATTCTCAGCATATATTTTTTCATCCAATCTTCACAATACTTTCAGGTAATCATCACTACAACAATCTCACTTGGCTGCCCAAGTTTCGTAATTCTAGGTTGAATCATTCGTTTGCACTAACAGTTTCAATTGTTAGGTTTCACTCTGTTTTCTCCTATATGGATAGATGTAGTTGGAACTGTAAATCAAACACGGTTTGTGCTAGCTTCTTGAAACTTCACAGAATGAAGTAGTTCTAAGTGCTATCTCTATGGATTGTTTCCTCTTGATGTAGCCCTAAGCAGAGATGGGCGAAAAACACCTTCATTGAAAGGGGTTTCCAATCTTCCAAAAAACTACAAAAGTCCTGAAATATCAGCATATATTTTTTCATCCAATCTTCATGATACTTTCAGGTAATGGTCACTACAACAATCCCACTTGGCTGCCCAACTTTCGTTCTTCTAGGTTGAAGCATTCGTTTGCAGTGACAGTTTCAATTTTCACGTTTCACTCTGTTTTCTCATATACGGATAGGTGTAGTTAGAACTCTAAATCAAACACGGTTTTTGCTAGCTTCTTGAAACCTGACACAATGAAGTAGTTCCATGTTCTATCTCTATGGTTTGTTTTCGCTTGATTAAGCCCTAAGCAGAGACTTGCGGGCAAACACCTTCATTGAAAAGGTCTTCCAAGCTTCCAAAAAACCATGAGTCTCCTGAATTCTCAGCATATATTTTTTCATCCAATCTTCACAATACTTTCAGGTAATCATCACTACAACAATCTCACTTGGCTGCCCAAGTTTCGTACTTCTAGGTTGAAGCATTCGTTTGCACTAACAGTTTCGATTGTTTGGTTTCACTCTGTTTTCTGCTATATGGATAGATGTAGTTGGAACCGTAAATCAAACACGGTTTCTGCTAGCTTCTTGAAACTTCACAGAATGAAGTAGTTCTAAGTTCTATCTCTATGGATTGTTTCCTCTTGATGTAGCCCTAAGCAGAGATGGGCGAAAAACACCTTCATTGAAAGGGGTTTCCAATCTTCCAAAAAACTACAAAAGTCCTGAAATATCTGCATACATTTTTTAATCCAATCTTCATGATACTTTCAGGTAATGGTCACTACAACAATCCCACTTGGCTGCCCGACTTTCGTTCTTCTAGGTTGAAGCATTCATTTGCAGTAACAGTTTCAATTTTCACTTTTCACTCTGTTTTCCCATATACGGATAGATGTAGTTAGAACTCTAAATCAAACACGGTTTGTGCTAGCTTCTCGATACTTGACACAATGAAGTAGTTCCATGTTCTATCTCTATGGTTTGTTTCTGCTTGATGTAGCCCTAAGCAGAGCCTGTCGGGCACAAACTTTCATTGAAAAGGTCTTCCAAGCTTCCAAAAAACCATGAGTCTCCTGAATTCTCAGCATATATTTTTTCATCCAATCTTCACAATACTTTCAGGTAATCATCACTACAACAATCTCACTTGGCTGCCCAAGTTTGTAATTCTAGGTTGAATCATTCGTTTGCACTAACAGTTTCGATTGTTAGGTTTCACTCTGTTTTCTCCTATATGGATAGATGTAGTTGGAACTGTAAATCAAACACGGTTTGTGCTAGCTTCTTGAAACTTCACAGAATGAAGTAGTTCTAAGTGCTATCTCTATGGTTTGTTTCCTCTTGATGTAGCCCTAAGCAGAGATGGGCGAAAAACACCTTCATTGAAAGGGGTTTCCAATCTTCCAAAATCTACAAAATTCCTGAAATCTCTGCATATATTTTTTCATCCAATCTTCATGATACTTTCAGGTAATGGTCACTACAACAATCCCACTTGGCTGCCCAACTTTCGTTCTTCTAGGTTGAAGCATTCGTTTGCAGTAACAGTTTCAATTTTCACGTTTCACTCTGTTTTCTCATATACGGATAGGTGTAGTTAGAACTCTAAATCAAACACGGTTTGTGCTAGCTTCTTGAAACTTGACAAAATGAAGTAGTTCCATGTTCTATCTCTATGGTTTGTTTCCGCTTGATTAAGCCCTAAGCAGAGACTTGCGGGCAAACACCTTCATTGAAAAGGTCTTCCAAGCTTCCAAAAACCATGAGTCTCCTGAATTCTCAGCATATATTTTTTCATCCAATCTTCACAATACTTTCAGGTAATCATCACTACAACAATCTCACTTGGCTGCCCAAGTTTCGTACTTCTAGGTTGAAGCATTCGTTTGCACTAACAGTTTCGATTGTTAGGTTTCACTCTGTTTTCTGCTATATGGATAGATGTAGTTGGAATTGTAAATCAAGCACGGTTTGTGCTAGCTTCTTGAAACTTCACAGAATGAAGTAGTTCTAAGTTCTATCTCTATGGATTGTTTCCTATTGATGTAGCCCTAAGCAGAGATGGGCGAAAAACACCTTCATTGAAAGGGGTTTCCAATCTTCCAAAAAACTACAAAAGTCCTGAAATATCAGCATACATTTTTTCATCCAATCTTCATAATACTTTCAGGTAATGGTCACTACAACAATCCCACTTGGCTGCCCAACTTTCGTTCTTCTAGGTTGAAGCATTCATTTGCAGTAACAGTTTCAATTTTCACTTTTCACTCTGTTTTCTCATATACGGATAGGTGTAGTTAGAAGTCTAAATCAAACACGGTTTGTGCTAGCTTCTCGAAACTTGACACAATGAAGTAGTTCCATCTTCTATCTCTATGGTTTGTTTCTGCTTGATGTAGCCCTAAGCAGAGCCTGTCGGGCACAAACTTTCATTGAAAAGGTCTTCCAAGCTTCCAAAAAACCATGAGTCTCCTGAATTCTCATATATATTTTTTCATCCAATCTTCACAATACTTTCAGGTAATCATCACTACAACAATCTCACTTGGCTGCCCAAGTTTCGTAATTCTAGGTTGAATCATTCGTTTGCACTAACAGTTTCGATTGTTAGGTTTCACTCTGTTTTCTCCTATATGGATAGATGTAGTTGGAACTGTAAATCAAACACGGTTTGTGCTAGCTTCTTGAAACTTCACAGAATGAAGTAGTTCTAAGTGCTATCTCTATGGTTTGTTTCCTCTTGATGTAGCCCTAAGCAGAGATGGGCGAAAAACACCTTCATTGAAAGGGGTTTCCAATCTTCCAAAATCTACAAAATTCCTGAAATCTCTGCATATATTTTTTCATCCAATCTTCATGATACTTTCAGGTAATGGTCACTACAACAATCCCACTTGGCTGCCCAACTTTCGTTCTTCTAGGTTGAAGCATTCGTTTGCAGTAACAGTTTCAATTTTCACGTTTCACTCTGTTTTCTCATATACGGATAGGTGTAGTTAGAACTCTAAATCAAACACGGTTTGTGCTAGCTTCTTGAAACTTGACAAAATGAAGTAGTTCCATGTTCTATCTCTATGGTTTGTTTCCGCTTGATTAAGCCCTAAGCAGAGACTTGCGGGCAAACACCTTCATTGAAAAGGTCTTCCAAGCTTCCAAAAACCATGAGTCTCCTGAATTCTCAGCATATATTTTTTCATCCAATCTTCACAATACTTTCAGGTAATCATCACTACAACAATCTCACTTGGCTGCCCAAGTTTCGTACTTCTAGGTTGAAGCATTCGTTTGCACTAACAGTTTCGATTGTTAGGTTTCACTCTGTTTTCTGCTATATGGATAGATGTAGTTGGAATTGTAAATCAAGCACGGTTTGTGCTAGCTTCTTGAAACTTCACAGAATGAAGTAGTTCTAAGTTCTATCTCTATGGATTGTTTCCTATTGATGTAGCCCTAAGCAGAGATGGGCGAAAAACACCTTCATTGAAAGGGGTTTCCAATCTTCCAAAAAACTACAAAAGTCCTGAAATATCAGCATACATTTTTTCATCCAATCTTCATAATACTTTCAGGTAATGGTCACTACAACAATCCCACTTGGCTGCCCAACTTTCGTTCTTCTAGGTTGAAGCATTCATTTGCAGTAACAGTTTCAATTTTCACTTTTCACTCTGTTTTCTCATATACGGATAGGTGTAGTTAGAAGTCTAAATCAAACACGGTTTGTGCTAGCTTCTCGAAACTTGACACAATGAAGTAGTTCCATCTTCTATCTCTATGGTTTGTTTCTGCTTGATGTAGCCCTAAGCAGAGCCTGTCGGGCACAAACTTTCATTGAAAAGGTCTTCCAAGCTTCCAAAAAACCATGAGTCTCCTGAATTCTCATATATATTTTTTCATCCAATCTTCACAATACTTTCAGGTAATCATCACTACAACAATCTCACTTGGCTGCCCAAGTTTCGTAATTCTAGGTTGAATCATTCGTTTGCACTAACAGTTTCGATTGTTAGGTTTCACTCTGTTTTCTCCTATATGGATAGATGTAGTTGGAACTGTAAATCAAACACGGTTTGTGCCAGCTTCTTGAAACTTCACAGAATGAAGTAGTTCTAAGTGCTATCTCTATGGATTGTTTCCTCTTGATGTAGCCCTAAGCAGAGATGGGCGAAAAACACCTTCATTGAAAGGGGTTTCCAATCTTCCAAAAAACTACAAAAGTCCTGAAATATCAGCATATATTTTTTCATCCAATCTTCATGATACTTTCAGGTAATGGTCACTACAACAATCCGACTTGGCTGCCCAACTTTCGTTCTTCTAGGTTGAAGCATTCGTTTGCAGTAACAGTTTCAATTTTCACGTTTCACTCTGTTTTCTCATATACGGATAGGTGTAGTTAGAACTCTAAATCAAACACGGTTTGTGCTAGCTTCTTGAAACCTGACACAATGAAGTAGTTCCATGTTCTATCTCTATGGTTTGTTTTCGCTTGATTAAGCCCTAAGCAGAGACTTGCGGGCAAACACCTTCATTGAAAAGGTCTTCCAAGCTTCCAAAAAACCATGAGTCTCCTGAATTCTCAGCATATATTTTTTCATCCAATCTTCACAATACTTTCAGGTAATCATCACTACAACAATCTCACTTGGCTGCCCAAGTTTCGTACTTCTAGGTTGAAGCATTCGTTTGCACTAACAGTTTCGATTGTTTGGTTTCACTCTGTTTTCTGCTATATGGATAGATGTAGTTGGAACAGTAAATCAAACACGGTTTGTGCTAGCTTCTTGAAACTTCACAGAATGAAGTAGTTCTAAGTTCTATCTCTATGGATTGTTTCCTCTTGATGTAGCCCTAAGCAGAGATGGGCGAAAAACACCTTCATTGAAAGGGGTTTCCAATCTTCCAAAAAACTACAAAATTCCTGAAATATCAGCATACATTTTTTCATCCATTCTTCATGATACTTTCAGGTAATGGTCACTACAACAATCCCACTTGGCTGCCCAACTTTCGTTCTTCTAGGTTGAAGCATTCGTTTGCAGTAACAGTTTCAATTTTCACTTTTCACTCTGTTTTCTCATATACGGATAGGTGTAGTTAGAACTCTAAATCAAACACGGTTTGTGCTAGCTTCTCGAAACTTGACACAATGAAGTAGTTCCATGTTCTATCTCTATGGTTTGTTTCTGCTTGATGTAGCCCTAAGCAGAGCCTGTCGGGCACAAACTTCCATTGAAAAGGTCTTCCAAGCTTCCAAAAAACCATGAGTCTCCTGAATTCTCAGCATATATTTTTTCATCCAATCTTCACAATACTTTCAGGTAATCATCACTACAACAATCTCACTTGGCTGCCCAAGTTTTGTAATTCTAGGTTGAATCATTCGTTTCCACTAACAGTTTTGATTGTTAGGTTTCACTCTGTTTTCTCCTATATGGATAGATGTAGTTGGAACTGTAAATCAAACACGGTTTGTGCTAGCTTCTTGAAACTTCACAGAATGAAGTAGTTCTAAGTGCTATCTCTATGGATTGTTTCCTCTTGATGTAGCCCTAAGCAGAGATGGACGAAAAACACCTTCATTGAAAGGGGTTTCCAATCTTCCAAAAAACTACAAAAGTCCTGAAATATCAGCATACATTTTTTCATCCAAATTTCATGATAATTTCAGGTAATGGTCACTACAACAATCCCACTTGGCAGCCCAACTTTCGTTCTTCTAGGTTGAAGCATTCGTTTGCAGTAACAGTTTCAATTTTCACGTTTCACTCTGTTTTCTCATATACGGATAGGTGTAGTTAGAACTCTCAATCAAACACGGTTTGTGCTAGCTTCTTGAAACTTGACACAATGAAGTAGTTCCATGTTCTATCTCTATGGTTTGTTTTCGCTTGATTAAGCCCTAAGCAGAGACTTGCGGGCAAACACCTTCATTGAAAAGGTCTTCCAAGCTTCCAAAAAACCATGAGTCTCCTGAATTCTCAGCATATATTTTTTCATCCAATCTTCACAATACTTTCAGGTAATCATCACTACAACAATCTCACTTGGCTGCCCACGTTTCGTACTTCTAGGTTGAAGCATTCGTTTGCACTAACAGTTTCGATTGTTTGGTTTCATTCTGTTTTCTGCTATATGGATAGATGTAGTTGGAAGCGTAAATCAAACAGGGTTTGTGCTAGCTTCTTGAAACTTCACAGAATGAAGTAGTTCTAAGTTCTATCTCTATGGATTGTTTCCTCTTGATGTAGCCCTAAGCAGAGATGGGCGAAAAACACCTTCATTGAAAGGGGTTTCCAATCTTCCAAAAAACTACAAAAGTCCTGAAATATCTGCATACATTTTTTCATCCAATCTTCATGATACTTTCAGGTAATGGTCACTACAACAATCCCACTTGGCTGCCCGACTTTCGTTCTTCTAGGTTGAAGCATTCATTTGCAGTAACAGTTTCAATTTTCACTTTTCACTCTGTTTTCTCATATACGGATAGGTGTAGTTAGAACTCTAAATCAAACACGGTTTGTGCTAGCTTCTCGATACTTGACACAATGAAGTAGTTCCATGTTCTATCTCTATGGTTTGTTTCTGCTTGATGTAGCCCTAAGCAGAGCCTGTCGGGCACAAACTTTCATTGAAAAGGTCTTCCAAGCTTCCAAAAACCATGAGTCTCCTGAATTCTCAGCATATATTTTTTCATCCAATCTTCACAATACTTTCAGGTAATCATCACTACAACAATCTCACTTCTCTGCCCAAGTTTGTAATTCTAGGTTGAATCATTCGTTTGCACTAACAGTTTCGATTGTTAGGTATCACTCTGTTTTCTCCTATATGGATAGATGCAGTTGGAACTGTAAATTAAACACGGTTTGTGCTAGCTTCTTGAAACTTCACAGAATGAAGTAGTTCTAAGTGCTATCTCTATGGTTTGTTTCCTCTTGATGTAGCCCTAAGCAGAGATGGGCGAAAAACACCTTCATTGAAAGGGGTTTCCAATCTTCCAAAATCTACAAAATTCCTGAAATCTCTGCATATATTTTTTCATCCAATCTTCATGATACTTTCAGGTAATGGTCACTACAACAATCCCACTTGGCTGCCCAACTTTCGTTCTTCTAGGTTGAAGCATTCGTTTGCAGTAACAGTTTCAATTTTCACGTTTCACTCTGTTTTCTCATATACGGATAGGTGTAGTTAGAACTCTAAATCAAACACGGTTTGTGCTAGCTTCTTGAAACTTGACACAATGAAGTAGTTCCATGTTCTATCTCTATGGTTTGTTTCCGCTTGATTAAGCCCTAAGCAGAGACTTGCGGGCAAACACCTTCATTGAAAAGGTCTTCCAAGCTTCCAAAAAACCATGAGTCTCCTGAATTCTCAGCATATATTTTTTCATCCAATCTTCACAATACTTTCAGGTAATCATCACTACAACAATCTCACTTGGCTGCCCAAGTTTCGTACTTCTAGGTTGAAGCATTCGTTTGCACTAACAGTTTCGATTGTTAGGTTTCACTCTGTTTTCTGCTATACGGATAGATGTAGTTGGAATTGTAAATCAAACACGGTTTGTGCTAGCTTCTTGAAACTTCACAGAATGAAGTAGTTCTAAGTTCTATCTCTATGGATTGTTTCCTATTGATGTAGCCCTAAGCAGAGATGGGCGAAAAACACCTTCATTGAAAGGGGTTTCCAATCTTCCAAAAAACTACAAGAGTCCTGAAATATCAGCATACATTTTTTCATCCAATCTTCATAATACTTTCAGGTAATGGTCACTACAACAATCCCACTTGGCTGCCCAACTTTCGTTCTTCTAGGTTGAAGCATTCATTTGCAGTAACAGTTTCAATTTTCACTTTTCACTCTGTTTTCTCATATACGGATAGGTGTAGTTAGAAGTCTAAATCAAACACGGTTTGTGCTAGCTTCTCGAAACTTGACACAATGAAGTAGTTCCATCTTCTATCTCTATGGTTTGTTTCTGCTTGATGTAGCCCTAAGCAGAGCCTGTCGGGCACAAACTTTCATTGAAAAGGTCTTCCAAGCTTCCAAAAAACCATGAGTCTCCTGAATTCTCATATATATTTTTTCATCCAATCTTCACAATACTTTCAGGTAATCATCACTACAACAATCTCACTTGGCTGCCCAAGTTTCGTAATTCTAGGTTGAATCATTCGTTTGCACTAACAGTTTCGATTGTTAGGTTTCACTCTGTTTTCTCCTATATGGATAGATGTAGTTGGAACTGTAAATCAAACACGGTTTGTGCTAGCTTCTTGAAACTTCACAGAATGAAGTAGTTCTAAGTGCTATCTCTATGGATTGTTTCCTCTTGATGTAGACCTAAGCAGAGATGGGCGAAAAACACCTTCATTGAAAGGGGTTTCCAATCTTCCAAAAAACTACAAAAGTCCTGAAATATCAGCATATATTTTTTCATCCAATCTTCATGATACTTTCAGGTAATGGTCACTACAACAATCCGACTTGGCTGCCCAACTTTCGTTCTTCTAGGTTGAAGCATTCGTTTGCAGTAACAGTTTCAATTTTCACGTTTCACTCTGTTTTCTCATATACGGATAGGTGTAGTTAGAACTCTAAATCAAACACGGTTTGTGCTAGCTTCTTGAAACCTGACACAATGAAGTAGTTCCATGTTCTATCTCTATGGTTTGTTTTCGCTTGATTAAGCCCTAAGCAGAGACTTGCGGGCAAACACCTTCATTGAAAAGGTCTTCCAAGCTTCCAAAAAACCATGAGTCTCCTGAATTCTCAGCATATATTTTTTCATCCAATCTTCACAATACTTTCAGGTAATCATCACTACAACAATCTCACTTGGCTGCCCAAGTTTCGTACTTCTAGGTTGAAGCATTCGTTTGCACTAACAGTTTCGATTGTTTGGTTTCACTCTGTTTTCTGCTATATGGATAGATGTAGTTGGAACAGTAAATCAAACACGGTTTGTGCTAGCTTCTTGAAACTTCACAGAATGAAGTAGTTCTAAGTTCTATCTCTATGGATTGTTTCCTCTTGATGTAGCCCTAAGCAGAGATGGGCGAAAAACACCTTCATTGAAAGGGGTTTCCAATCTTCCAAAAAACTACAAAATTCCTGAAATATCAGCATACATTTTTTCATCCAATCTTCATGATACTTTCAGGTAATGGTCACTACAACAATCCCACTTGGCTGCCCAACTTTCGTTCTTCTAGGTTGAAGCATTCGTTTGCAGTAACAGTTTCAATTTTCACTTTTCACTCTGTTTTCTCATATACGGATAGGTGTAGTTAGAACTCTAAATCAAACACGGTTTGTGCTAGCTTCTCGAAACTTGACACAATGAAGTAGTTCCATCTTCTATCTCTATGGTTTGTTTCTGCTTGATGTAGCCCTAAGCAGAGCCTGTCGGGCACAAACTTTCATTGAAAAGGTCTTCCAAGCTTCCAAAAAACCATGAGTCTCCTGAATTCTCAGCATATATTTTTTCATCCAATCTTCACAATACTTTCAGGTAATCATCACTACAACAATCTCACTTGGCTGCCCAAGTTTCGTACTTCTCGGTTGAAGCATTCGTTTGCACTAACAGTTTCGATTGTTAGGTTTCACTCTGTTTTCTGCTATATGGATAGATGTAGTTGGAATTGTAAATCAAACACGGTTTGTGCTAGCTTCTTGAAACTTCACAGAATGAAGTAGTTCTAAGTTCTATCTCTATGGATTGTTTCCTCTTGATGTAGCCCTAAGCAGAGATGGGCGAAAAACACCTTCATTGAAAGGGGTTTCCAATCTTCCAAAAAACTACAAAAGTCCTGAAATATCAGCATACATTTTTTCATCCAATCTTCATGATACTTTCAGGTAATGGTCACTACAACAATCCCACTTGGCAGCCCAACTTTCGTTCTTCTAGGTTGAAGCATTCGTTTGCAGTAACAGTTTCAATTTTCACGTTTCACTCTGTTTTCTCATATACGGATAGGTGTAGTTAGAACTCTAAATCAAACACGGTTTGTGCTAGCTTCTTGAAACTTGACACAATGAAGTAGTTCCATGTTCTATCTCTATGGTTTGTTTTCACTTGATTAAGCCCTAAGCAGAGACTTGCGGGCAAACACCTTCATTTAAAAGGTCTTCCAAGCTTCCAAAAAACCATGAGTCTCCTGAATTCTCAGCATATATTTTTTCATCCAATCTTCACAATACTTTCAGGTAATCATCACTACAACAATCTCACTTGGCTGCCCACGTTTCGTACTTCTAGGTTGAAGCATTCGTTTGCACTAACAGTTTCGATTGTTTGGTTTCACTCTGTTTTCTGCTATATGGATAGATGTAGTTGGAACCGTAAATCAAACACGGTTTGTGCTAGCTTCTTGAAACTTCACAGAATGAAGTAGTTCTAAGTTCTATCTCTATGGATTGTTTCCTCTTGATGTAGCTCTAAGCAGAGATGGGCGAAAAACACCTTCATTGAAAGGGGTTTCCAATCTTCCAAAAAACTACAAAATTCCTGAAATATCAGCATACATTTTTTCATCCAATCTTCATGATACTTTCAGGTAGTGGTCATCACAACAATCCCACTTGGCTGCCCAACTTTCGTTCTTCTAGGTTGAAGCATTCGTTTGCAGTAACAGTTTCAATTTTCAATTTTCACTCTGTTTTCTCATATACGGATAGGTGTGGTTAGAACTCTCAATCAAACACGGTTTGTGCTAGCTTCTTGAAACTTGACACAATGAAGTAGTTCCATGTTCTATCTCTATGGTTTGTTTCCGCTTGATTAATCCTAAGCAGAGACTTGCGGGCAAACACCTTCATTGAAAAGGTCTTCCAAGCTTCCAAAAAACCATGAGTCTCCTGAATTCTCAGCATATATTTTTTCATCCAATCTTCACAATACTTTCAGGTAATCATCACTACCAACAATCTCACTTGGCTGCCCAAGTTTCGTACTTCTAGGTTGAAGCATTCGTTTGCACTAACAGTTTCGATTGTTAGGTTTCACTCTGTTTTCTGCTATATGGATAGATGTAGTTGGAATTGTAAATCAAACACGGTTTGTGCTAGCTTCTTGAAACTTCACAGAATGAAGTAGTTCTAAGTTCTATCTCTATGGATTGTTTCCTCTTGATGTAGCCCTAAGCAGAGATGGGCGAAAAACACCTTCATTGAAAGGGGTTTCCAATCTTCCAAAAAACTACACAAGTCCTGAAATATCAGCATACATTTTTTCATCCAATCTTCATAATACTTTCAGGTAATGGTCACTACAACAATCCCACTTGGCTGCCCAACTTTCGTTCTTCTAGGTTGAAGCATTCGTTTGCAGTAACAGTTTCAATTTTCACGTTTCACTCTGTTTTCTCATATATGGATAGGTGTAGATAGAACTCTAAATCAAACACGGTTTGTGCTAGCTTCTTGAAACTTGACACAATGAAGTAGTTCCATGTTCTATCTCTATGGTTTGTTTCCGCTTGATTAAGCCCTAAGCAGAACCTGTCGGGCACAAACTTACATTGAAAAAGTCTTCCAAGCTTCCAAAAAACCATGAGTCTCCTGAATTCTCAGCATATATTTTTTCATCCAATCTTCACAAAACTTTCAGGTAATCATCACTACAACAATCTCACTTGGCTGCCCAAGTTTCGTACTTCTAGGTTGAAGCATTCATTTGCACTAACAGTTTCGATTGTTAGGTTTCACTCTGTTTTCTGCTATATGGATAGATGTAGTTGGAACCGTAAATCAAACACGGTTTGTGCTAGCTTCTTGAAACTTCACAGAATGAAGTAGTTCTAAGTTCTATCTCTATGGATTGTTTCCTCTTGATGTAGCCCTAAGGAGAGATGGGCGAAAAACACCTTCATTGAAAGGGTTTCCAATCTTCCAAAAAACTACAAAAGTCCTGAAATATCAGCATACATTTTTTCATCCAATCTTCATGATACTTTCAGGTAATGGTCACTACAACAATCCCACTTGGCTGCCCAACTTTCGTTCTTCTAGGTTGAAGCATTCGTTTGCAGTAACAGTTTCAATTTTCAATTTTCACTCTGTTTTCTCATATACGGATAGGTGTAGTTAGAACTCTAAATCAAACACGATTTGTGCTAGCTTCTCGAAGCTTGACACACTGAAGTAGTTCCATGTTCTATCTCTATGGTTTCTTTCTGCTTGATGTAGCCCTAAGCAGAGCCTGTCGGGCACAAACATTCATTGAAAAGGTCTTTTAAGCTTCCAAAAAACCATGAGTCTCCTGAATTCTCAGCATATATTTTTTCATCCAATCTTCACAATACTTTCAGGTAATCATCACTACAACAATCTCACTTGGCTGCCCAAGTTTTGTAATTCTAGGTTGAATCATTCGTTTGCACTAACAGTTTTGATTGTTAGGTTTTACTCTGTTTTCTGCTATATGGATAGATCTAGTTGGAACTGTAAATCAAACACGGTTTGTGCTAGCTTCTTGAAACTTCACAGAATGAAGTAGTTCTAAGTGCTCTCTCTATGGTTTGTTTCCTTTTGATGTAGCCCTAAGCAGAGATGGGCGAAAAACACCTTAATTGAAAGGGGTTTCCAATCTTCCAAAATCTACAAAAGTCCTGAAATCTCTGCATATATTTTTTCATCCAATCTTCATGATACTTTCAGGTAATGATCACTACAACAATCCCACTTGGCTGCCCAACTTTCGTTCTTCTAGGTTGAAGCATTCGTTTGCAGTAACAGTTTCAATTTTCACGTTTCACTCTGTTTTCTCATATACGGATAGGTGTAGTTAGAACTCTCAATCAAACACGGTTTGTGCTAGCTTCTTGAAACTTGACACAATGAAGTAGTTCCATGTTCTATCTCTATGGTTTGTTTCCGCTTGATTAAGCCCTAAGCAGAGCCTGTCGGGCACAAACTTACATTGAAAAGGTCTTCCAAGCTTCCAAAAAACCATGAGTCTCCTGAATTCTCAGCATATATTTTTCATCCAATCTTCACAATACTTTCAGGTAATCATCACTACAACAATCTCACTTGGGTGCCCAAGTTTTGTAATTCTAGGTTGAATCATTCGTTTGCACTAACAGTTTCGATTGTTAGGTTTCACTCTGTTTTCTCCTATATGGATAGTTGTAGTTGGAACTGTAAATCAAACACGGTTTGTGCTAGCTTCTTGAAACTTCACAGAATGAAGTAGTTCTAAGTGCTCTCTCTATGGTTTGTTTCCTCTTGATGTAGCCCTAAGCAGAGATGGGCGAGAAACACCTTCATTGAAAGGGGTTTCCAATCTTCCAAAATCTACAAAAGTCCTGAAATCTCTGCATATATTTTTTCATCCAATCTTCATGATACTTTCAGGTAATGATCACTACAACAATCCCACTTGGCTGCCCAACTTTCGTTCTTCTAGGTTGAAGCATTCGTTTGCAGTAACAGTTTCAATTTTCACGTTTCACTCTGTTTTCTCATATACGGATAGGTGTAGTTAGAACTCTCAATCAAACACGGTTTGTGCGAGCTTCTTGAAACTTGACACAATGAAGTAGTTCCATGTTCTATCTCTATGGTTTGTTTCCGCTTGATTAAGCCCTAAGCAGAGACTTAAGGGCAAACACCTTCATTGAAAAGGTCTTCCAAGCTTCCAAAAAACCATGAGTCTCCTGAATTCTCAGCATATATTTTTTCATCCAATCTTCACAATACTTTCAGGTAATCATCACTACAACAATCTCACTTGGCTGCCCAAGTTTCGTACTTCTAGGTTGAAGCATTCGTTTGCACTAACAGTTTCGATTGTTAGGTTTCACTCTGTTTTCTTCTATATGGATAGATCTAGTTGGAACCGTAAATCAAACACGGTTTGTGCTAGCTTCTTGAAACTTCACAGAATGAAGTAGTTCTAAGTGCTATCTCTATGGATTGCTTCCTCTTGATGTAGCCCTAAGCAGAGATGGGTGAAAAACACCTTCATTGAAAGGGGTTTCCAATCTTCCAAAAAACTACAAAAGTCCTGAAATATCAGCATTCATTTTTTCATCCAATCTTCATGATACTTTCAGGTAATGGTCACTACAACAATCCCACTTGGCTGCCCAACTTTTGTTCTTCTAGGTTGAAGCATTCGTTTGCAGTAACAGTTTCAATTTTCACGTTTCACTCTGTTTTCTCATATACGGATAGGTGTAGTTAGACCTCTCAATCAAACACGGTTTGTGCTAGCTTCTTGAAACTTGACACAATGAAGTAGTTCCATGTTCTATCTCTATCGTTTGTTTCCGCTTGATTAAGCCCTAAGCAGAGCCTGTCGGGCACAAACTTACATTGAAAAGGTCTTCCAAGCTTCCAAAAAACCATGAGTCTCCTGAATTCTCAGCATATATTTTTTCATCCAATCTTCACAATACTTTCAGGTAATCATCACTACAACAATCTCACTTGGCTGCCCAAGTTTCGTACTTCTAGGTTGAAGCATTCGTTTGCACTAACAGTTTCGATTGTTAGCTTTCACTCTGTTTTCTGCTATATGGATAGATCTAGTTGGAACCGTAAATCAAACACGGTTTGTGCTAGCTTCTTGAAACTTCACAGAATGAAGTAGTTCTAAGTGCTATCTCTATGGATTGTTTCCTCTTGATGTAGCCCTAAGCAGAGATGGGCGAAAAACACCTTCATTGAAAGGGGTTTCCAATCTTCCAAAAAACTACAAAAGTCCTGAAATATCAGCATACATTTTTTCATCCAATCTTCATGATACTTTCAGGTAATGGTCACTACAACAATCCCACTTGGCTGCCCAACTTTCGTTCTTCTAGGTTGAAGCATTCGTTTGGAGTAACAGTTTCAATTTTCACGCTTCACTCTGTTTTCTCATATACGGATAGGTGTTGTTAGAAGTCTAAATCAAAAACGGTTTGTGCTAGCTTCATGAAACTTGACACATGAAGTAGTTCCATGTTCTATCTCTATGGTTTGTTTCCGCTTGATTAAGCCCTAAGCAGAGCCTGTCGGAAACTAACTTTCATTGAAAAGGTCTTCCAAGCTTCCAAAAAACCATGAGTCTCCTGAATTCTCAGCATATATTTTTTCATCCAATCTTCACAATACTTTTAGGTAATCATCACTACAACAATCTCACTTGGCTGCCCAAGTTTCGTACTTCTAGGTTGAAGCATTCGTATGCACTAACAGTTTCGATTGTTTGGTTTCACTCTGTTTTCTGCTATATGGATAGATGTAGTTGGAACCGTAAGTCAAACACGGTTTGTGGTAGCTTCTTGAAACTTCACAGAATGAAGTAGTTCTAAGTTCTATCTCTATGGATTGTTTCCTCTTGATGTAGCCCTAAGCAGAGATGGGCGAAAAACACCTTCATTGAAAGGGGTTTCCAATCTTCCAAAAAACTACAAAAGTCCTGAAATATCAGCATACATTTTTTCATCCAATCTTCATGATACTTTCAGGTAATGGTCACTACAACAATCCCACTTGGCTGCCCAACTTTCGTTCTTCTAGGTTGAAACATTCGTTTGCAGTAACAGTTTCAATTTTCACTTTTCACTCTGTTTTCTCATATGCGGATAGGTGTAGTTAGAACTCTAAATCAAACACGGTTTGTGCTAGCTTCTCGAAACTTGACACAATGAAGTAGTTCCATGTTCTATCTCTATGGTTTGTTTCTGCTTGATGTAGCCCTAAGCAGAGCCTGTCGGGCACAAACTTTTATTGAAAAGGTCTTCCAAGCTTCCAAAAAACCATGAGTCTCCTGAATTCTCAGCATATATTTTTTCATCCAATATTCACAATACTTTCAGGTAATCATCACTACAACAATCTCACTTGGCTGCCCAAGATTCGTACTTCTAGGTTGAAGCATTCGTTTGCACTAACAGTTTCGATTGTTAGGTTTCACTCTGTTTTCTGCTATATGGATAGATCTAGTTGGAACCGTAAATCAAACACGGTTTGTGCTAGCTTCTTGAAACTTCACAGAATGAAGTAGTTCTAAGTGCTATCTCTATGGATTGTTTCCTCTTGATGTAGCCCTAAGCAGAGATGGGTGAAAAACGCCTTCATTGAAAGGGGTTTCCAATCTTCCAAAAAACTACAAAAGTCCTGAAATATCAGCATACATATTTTATCCAATCTTCATGATACTTTCAGGTAATGATCACTACAACAATCCCACTTGGCTGCCCAACTTTTGTTCTTCTAGATTGAAGCATTCGTTTGCAGTAACAGTTTCAATTTTCAATTTTCACTCTGTTTTCTCATATACGGATAGGTGTAGTTAGAACTCTAAATCAAACACGGTTTGTGCTAGCTTCTCGAAACTTGACACACTGAAGTAGTTCCATGTTCTATCTCTATGGTTTGTTTCTGCTTGATGTAGCCCTAAGCAGAGCCTGTCGGGCACAAACATTCATTGAAAAGGTCTTCCAAGCTTCCAAAAAACCATGAGTCTCCTGAATTCTCAGCATATATTTTTTCATCCAATCTTCACAATACTTTCAGGTAATCATCACTACAACAATCTCACTTGGCTGCCCAAGTTTTGTAATTATAGGTTGAATCATTCGTTTGCACTAACAGTTTCGATTGTTAGGTTTCACTCTGTTTTCTCCTATATGGATAGATGTAGTTGGAACTGTAAATCAAACACGGTTTGTGCTAGCTTCTTGAAACTTCACAGAATGAAGTAGTTCTAAGTGCTCTCTCTATGGTGTGTTTCCTCTTGATGTAGCCCTAAGCAGAGATGGGCGAAAAACACCTTCATTGAAAGGGGTTTCCAATCATCCAAAATCTACAAAAGTCCTGAAATCTCTGCATATATTTTTTCATCCAATCTTCATGATACTTTCAGGTAATGATCACTACAACAATCCCACTTGGCTGCCCAACTTTCGTTCTTCTAGGTTGAAGCATTCGTTTGCAGTAACAGTTTCAATTTTCACGTTTCACTCTGTTTTCTCATATACGGATAGGTGTAGTTAGAACGCTAAATCAAACACGGTTTGTGCTAGCTTCTCGAAACTTGACACACTGAAGTAGTTCCATGTTCTATCTCTATGGTTTGTTTCTGCTTGATGTAGCCCTAAGCAGAGCCTGTCGGGCACAAACATTCTTTGAAAAGGTCTTCCAAGCTTCCAAAAAACCATGAGTCTCCTGAATTCTCAGCATATATTTTTTCATCCAATCTTCACAATACTTTCAGGTAATCATCACTGCAACAATCTCACTTGGCTGCCCAAGTTTTGTAATTCTAGGTTGAATCATTCGTTTGCACTAACAGTTTCGATTGTTAGGTTTCACTCTGTTTTCTCCTATATGGATAGATGTAGTTGGAACTGTAAATCAAACACGGTTTGTGCTAGCTTCTTGAAACTTCACAGAATGAAGTAGTTCTAAGTGCTCTCTCTATGGTGTGTTTCCTCTTGATGTAGCCCTAAGCAGAGATGGGCGAAAAACACCTTCATTGAAAGGGGTTTCCAATCTTAAAAAATCTACAAAAGTCCTGAAATCTCTGCATATATTTTTTCATCCAATCTTCATGATACTTTCAGGTAATGATCACTACAACAATCCCACTTGGCTGCCCAACTTTTGTTCTTCTAGGTTGAAGCATTCGTTTGCAGTAACAGTTTCAATTTTCACGTTTCACTCTGTTTTCTCATATACGGATAGGTGTAGTTAGAACTCTCAATCAAACACGGTTTGTGCTAGCTTCTTGAAACTTGACACAATGAAGTAGTTCCATGTTCTATCTCTATGGTTTGTTTCCGGTTGATTGAGCCCTAAGCAGAGACATGCGGGCAAACTCCTTCATTGAAAAGGTCTTCCAAGCTTCCAAAAAACCATGAGTCTCCTAAATTCTCAGCATATATTTTTTCATCCAATCTTCACAATACTTTCAGGTAATCATCACTACAACAATCTCACTTGGCTGCCCAAGATTCGTACTTCTAGGTTGAAGCATTCGTTTGCACTAACAGTTTCGATTGTTAGGTTTCACTCTGTTTTCTGCTATATGGATAGATGTAGTTGGAACCGTAAATCAAACACGGTTTGTGCTAGCTTCTTGAAACTTCACAGAATGAAGTAGTTCTAAGTTCTATCTCTATGGATTGATTCCTCTTGATGTAGCCCTAAGCAGAGATGGGCGAAAAACGCCTTCATTGAAAGGGGTTTCCAATCTTCCAAAAAACTACAAAAGTCCTGAAATATCAGCATACATTTTTTCATCCAATCTTCATGATACTTTCAGGTAATGGTCACTACAACAAACCCACTTGGCTGCCCAACTTTCGTTCTTCTAGTTGAAGCATTCGTTTGCAGTAACAGTTTCAATTTTCACTTTTCACTCTGTTTTCTCATATACGGATAGGTGTAGTTAGAACTCTAAATCAAACACGGTTTGTGCTATCTTCTCGAAACTTGACACACTGAAGTAGTTCCATGTTCTATCTCTATGATTTGTTTCTGCTTGATGTAGCCCTAAGCAGAGCCTGTCGGGCACAAACATTCTTTGAAAATG
Source organism: Callospermophilus lateralis (assembly GCF_048772815.1). Taxonomy (NCBI): domain Eukaryota; kingdom Metazoa; phylum Chordata; class Mammalia; order Rodentia; family Sciuridae; genus Callospermophilus; species Callospermophilus lateralis. The sequence goes on from NW_027517154.1 coordinate 42,137, forward strand.
TCTTCCAAGCTTCCAAAAAACCATGAGTCTCCTGAATTCTCAGCATATATTTTTTCATCCAATCTTCACAATACTTTCAGGTAATCATCACTACAACAATCTCACTTGGCTGCCCAAGTTTTGTACTTCTAGGTTGAATCATTCATTTGCACTAACAGTTTCGATTGTTAGGTTTCACTCTGTTTTCTCCTATATGGATAGATGTAGTTGGAACTGTAAATCAAACACGTTTGTGCTAGCTTCTTGAAACTTCACAGAATGAAGTAGTTCTAAGTGCTCTCTCTATGGTGTGTTTCCTCTTGATGTAGCCCTAAGCAGAGATGGGCGAAAAACACCTTCATTGAAAGGGGTTTCCAATCTTCCAAAATCTACAAAGTCCTGAAATCTCTGCATATATTTTTTCATCCAATCTTCATGATACTTTCAGGTAATGGTCACTACAACAATCCCACTTGGCTGCCCAACTTTCGTTCTTCTAGGTTGAAGCATTCGTTTGCAGAAATAGTTTCAATTTTCACGTTTCACTCTGTTTTTTCATATACGGATAGGTGTAGTTAGAACTCTCAATCAAACACGGCGGTTTGTGCTAGCTTCTTGAAACTTGACACAATGAAGTAGTTCCATGTTCTATCTCTATGGTTTGTTTCCGGTTGATTGAGCCCTAAGCAGAGACTTGCGGGCAAACTCCTTCATTGAAAAGGTCTTCCAAGCTTCCAAAAAACCATGAGTCTCCTAAATTCTCAGCATATATTTTTTCATCCAATCTTCACAATACTTTCAGGTAATCATCACTACAACAATCTCACTTGGCTGCCCAAGATTCGTACTTCTAGGTTGAAGCATTCATTTGCACTAACAGTTTCGATTGTTAGGTTTCACTCTGTTTTCTGCTATATGGATAGATCTAGTTGGAACCGTAAATCAAACACGGTTTGTGCTAGCTTCTTGAAACTTCACAGAATGAAGTAGTTCTAAGTGCTCTCTCTATGGATTGTTTCCTCTTGATGTAGCCCTAAGCAGAGATGGGCGAAAAACGCCTTCATTGAAAGGGGTTTCCAATCTTCCAAAAAACTACAAAAGTCCAGAAATATCAGCATACATTTTTTCATCCAATCTTCATGATACTTTCAGGTAATGGTCACTACAACAATCCCACTTGGCTGCCCAACTTTCGTTCTTCTAGGTTGAAGCATTCGTTTGCAGTAACAGTTTCAATTTTCACTTTTCACTCTGTTTTCTCATATACGGATAGGTGTAGTTAGAACTCTAAATCAAACACGGTTTGTGCTAGCTTCTCGAAACTTGACACACTGAAGTAGTTCCATGTTCTATCTCTATGGTTTGTTTCTGCTTGATGTAGCCCTAAGCAGAGCCTGTCGGGCACAAACATTCATTGAAAAGGTCTTCCAAGCTTCCAAAAAACCATGAGTCTCCTGAATTCTCAGCATATATTTTTTCATCCAATCTTCACAATACTTTCAGGTAATCATCACTACAACAATCTCACTTGGCTGCCCAAGTTTTGTAATTCTAGGTTGAATCATTCGTTTGCACTAACAGTTTCGATTGTTAGGTTTCACTCTGTTTTCTCCTATATGGATAGATGTAGTTGGAATTGTAAATCAAACACGGTTTGTGCTAGCTTCTTGAAACTTCACAGAATGAAGTAGTTCGAAGTGCTCTCTCTATGGTGTGTTTCCTCTTGATGTAGCCCTAAGCAGAGATGGGCGAAAAACACCTTCATTGAAAGGGGTTTCCAATCTTCCAAAATCTACAAAAGTCCTGAAATCTCTGCATATATTTTTTCATCCAATCTTCATGATACTTTCAGGTAATGATCACTACAACAATCCCACTTGGCTGCCCAACTTTCGTTCTTCTAGGTTGAAGCATTCGTTTGCAGTAACAGTTTCAATTTTCACGTTTCACTCTGTTTTCTCATATACGGATAGGTGTAGTTAGAACTCTCAATAAAACACGGTTTGTGCTAGCTTCTTGAAACTTGACACAATGAAGTAGTTCCATGTTCTATCTCTATAATTTGTTTCCGCTTGATTAAGCCCTAAGCAGAGACTTGCGGGCAAACACCTTCATTGAAAAGGTCTTCCAAGCTTCCAAAAAACCATGAGTCTCCTAAATTCTCAGCATATATTTTTTCATCCAATCTTCACAATACTTTCAGGTAATCATCACTACAACAATCTCACTTGGCTGCCCAAGTTTCGTACTTCTAGGTTGAAGCATTCGTTTGCACTAACAGTTTCGATTGTTTGGTTTCACTCTGTTTTCTGCTATATGGATAGATGTAGTTGGAACAGTAAATCAAACACGGTTTGTGCTAGCTTCTTGAAACTTCACAGAATGAAGTAGTTCTAAGTTCTATCTCTATGGATTGTTTCCTCTTGATGTAGCCCTAAGCAGAGATGGGCGAAAAACACCTTCATTGAAAGGGGTTTCCAATCTTCCAAAAAACTACAAAAGTCCTGAAATAACAGCATACATTTTTTCATCCAATCTTCATGATACTTTCAGGTAATGGTCACTACAACAATCCCACTTGGCTGCCCAACTTTCGTTCTTCTAGGTTGAAGCATTCGTTTGCAGTAACAGTTTCAATTTTCACGTTTCACTCTGTTTTCTCATATACGGATAGGTGTAGTTAGAACTCTCAATCAAACACGGTTTGTGCTAGCTTCTTGAAACCTGACACAATGAAGTAGTTCCATGTTCTATCTCTATGGTTTGTTTTCGCTTGATTAAGCCCTATACAGAGACTTGCGGGCAAACACCTTCATTGAAAAGGTCTTCCAAGCTTCCAAAAAACCATGAGTCTCCTGAATTCTCAGCATATATTTTTTCATCCAATCTTCACAATACTTTCAGGTAATCATCACTACAACAATCTCACTTGGCTGCCCAAGTTTCGTACTTCTAGGTTGAAGCATTCGTTTGCACTAACAGTTTTGATTGTTAGGTTTCACTCTGTTTTCTGCTATATGGATAGATCTAGTTGGAACCGTAAATCAAACACGGTTTGTGCTAGCTTCTTGAAACTTCACAGAATGAAGTAGTTCTAAGTGCTGTCTCTATGGATTGCTTCCTCTTGATGTAGACCTAAGCAGAGATGGGCAAAAAACACCTTCATTGAAAGGGGTTTCCAATCTTCCAAAAAACTACAAAAGTCCTGAAATATCAGCATACATTTTTTCATCTAATCTTCATGATACTTTCAGGTAATGGTCACTACAACAATCCCACTTGGCTGCCCAACTTTCGTTCTTCTAGGTTGAAGCATTCGTTTGCAGTAACAGTTTCAATTTTCACGTTTCACTCTGTTTTCTCATATACGGATAGGTGTAGTTAGAACTCTAAATCAAAAACGGTTTGTGCTAGCTTCTTGAAACTTGACACAATGAAGTAGTTCCATGTTCTATCTCTATGGTTTGTTTCTGCTTGATTAAGCCCTAAGCAGAGCCTGTCGGAAACAAACTTTCATTGAAAAGGTCTTCCAAGCTTCCAAAAAACCATGAGTCTCCTGAATTCTCAGCATATATTTTTTCATCCAATCTTCACAATACTTTCAGGTAATCATCACTACAACAATCTCACTTGGCTGCCCAAGTTTCGTACTTCTAGGTTGAAGCATTCGTTTGCACTAACCGTTTTGATTGTTAGGTTTCACTCTGTTTTCTGCTATATGGATAGATCTAGTTGGAACCGTAAATCAAACACGGTTTGTGCTAGCTTCTTGAAACTTCACAGAATGAAGTAGTTCTAAGTGCTGTCTCTATAAATTGCTTCCTCTTGATGTAGACCTAAGCAGAGATGGGCAAAAAACACCTTCATTGAAAGGGGTTTCCAATCTTCCAAAAAACTACAAAAGTCCTGAAATATCAGCATACATTTTTTCATCCAATCTTCATGATACTTTCAGGTAATGGTCACTACAACAATCCCACTTGGCTGCCCAACTTTCGTTCTTCTAGGTTGAAGCATTCGTTTGCAGTAACAGTTTCAATTTTCACGTTTCACTCTGTTTTCTCATATACGGATAGGTGTAGTTAGAACTCTCAATAAAACACGGTTTGTGCTAGCTTCTTGAAACTTGACACAATGAAGTAGTTCCATGTTCTATCTCTATGGTTTGTTTCCGCTTGATTAAGCCCTTAGCAGAGACTTTCGGGCAAACACCTTCATTGAAAAGGTCTTCCAAGCTTCCAAAAAACCATGAGTCTCCTGAATTCTCAGCATATATTTTTTCATCCAATCTTCACAATACTTTCAGGTAATCATCACTACAACAATCTCACTTGGCTGCCCAAGATTCGTACTTCTAGGTTGAAGCATTCGTTTGCACTAACAGTTTTGATTGTTAGGTTTCACTCTGTTTTCTGCTATATGGATAGATCTAGTTGGAACCGTAAATCAAACACGGTTTGTGCTAGCTTCTTGAAACTTCACAGAATGAAGTAGTTCTAAGTGCTGTCTCTATGGATTGCTTCCTCTTGATGTAGACCTAAGCAGAGATGGGCAAAAAACACCTTCATTGAAAGGGGTTTCCAATCTTCCAAAAAACTACAAAAGTCCTGAAATATCAGCATACATTTTTTCATCCAATCTTCATGATACTTTCAGGTAATGGTCACTACAACAATCCCACTTGGCTGCCCAACTTTCGTTCTTCTAGGTTGAAGCATTCGTTTGCAGTAACAGTTTCAATTTTCACGTTTCACTCTGTTTTCTCATATACGGATAGGTGTAGTTAGAACTCTAAATCAAAAACGGTTTGTGCTAGCTTCTTGAAACTTGACACAATGAAGTAGTTCCATGTTCTATCTCTATGGTTTGTTTCTGCTTGATTAAGCCCTAAGCAGAGCCTGTCGGAAACAAACTTTCATTGAAAAGGTCTTCCAAGCTTCCAAAAAACCATGAGTCTCCTGAATTCTCAGCATATATTTTTTCATCCAATCTTCACAATACTTTCAGGTAATCATCACTACAACAATCTCACTTGGCTGCCCAAGTTTCGTACTTCTAGGTTGAAGCATTCGTTTGCACTAACAGTTTCGATTGTTTGGTTTCACTCTGTTTTCTGCTATATGGATAGATCTAGTTGGAACCGTAAATCAAACACGGTTTGTGCTAGCTTCTTGAAACTTCACAGAATGAAGTTGTTCTAAGTTCTATCTCTATGGATTGTTTCCTCTTGATGTAGCCCTAAGCAGAGATGGGCGAAAAACACCTTCATTGAAAGGGGTTTCTAATCTTCCAAGAAACTACAAAAGTCCTGAAATATCAGCATACATTTTTTCATCCAATCTTCATGATACTTTCAGGTAATGGTCACTACAACAATCCCACTTGGCTGCCCAACTTTCGTTCTTCTAGGTTGAAGCATTCGTTTGCAGTAACAGTTTCAATTTTCACGTTTCACTCTGTTTTCTCATATACGGATAGGTGTAGTTAGAACTCTAAATCAAACACGGTTTGTGCTAGCTTCTCGAAACTTGACACACTGAAGTAGTTCCATGTTCTATCTCTATGGTTTGTTTCTGCTTGATGTAGCCCGAAGCAGAGCCTGT